>NC_081411.1:376813105-376871395 GCF_030272615.1 Cryptomeria japonica | reverse complement strand
AAGTGAAGCATATTAATGAAAGGTGAGAGAGTTAGGACATAAAGGATTGGATTTATGGAGTGAAATCCCATGGTTTGAAAATGAGGATGTGATTAGATTAATCCTAAGTCAAGTGCAGAACGATTGTATCATATTGGATAAACCTTATCTGATTTCTAAGGACATCATTTCAGCTATTACTGGTCTATGTGACAAACGAATTATACTAGTTAAGAAGACTGTGAAGAACAAGGAAGTTAAAACTTGAACTAGTGTGATGGGAGATTAAAGAGTGCTATTGATCGACAAAATCATCAATCTCATGGTGAGGTATGTTATGTATGGTATCTCTTATAAGATTTATTTTAGGAATAGGGAATATTATACCTCATCTATTGTTGTATATGTTGCACACATGCTGGTTATGAAAGATGGAGTATTCAATTCATGTGAATTGTTGAAGAATCAATTGTTAGAGAACATCAGAATGATAAAAGATCAAGGTTACTTGTTCTGGTTTGGATTTTTTCTTGTATGTTTGTCAATGTATTTTCTAGGATCTTTATCGGCAAAGGAAAATGTGTTGTGGGAGTCTCTAATCCTAGTTGCAAGACAAATTTTTCATTATCTAAATGGTTTGTTAAAGAGAGAACAATCTTGTGAAGTCTACTTTAAGTAATTTTAGGAGCTATGGTGTACTAACCTGGTATTCCCTGTTACCGGTTCTGCTAAGGAGGGTCTATCCTTTAGAAAGAGGAAGTTGAAGGAGTTTGTGTTTTCTAGTTCTTTGAAACCTGAGAGGAAGCAAAAAGAACTAAAATAGGAAGATGTTATTGATTTGATTGATCCAAAATTCCTTGTGGATAAAGAAGAATTGGAGATTGTAGAGGAAGAGAAAGTTGATTCAGAGAAAGAAGCAAATAATATGTATAATATGATGGAGAAATGCGATGATGCTAAAAGAAATTTATCTAGATGCCTAAATGAGATGAGAGACTATATCAATAGTGCCAGTAGACTATACATATATTGTCTTGAATGGCTAACTGCTATGGTGAAGTTCAAAGCAAAATTTGTATCTATTGAAGAGGAATTGAATTCTATTGGTACTTAGGCATTTTATTTTCTGAGTGACAAAGATGGTAAGCAAAGGAAGAAGGTAAATTAATTGTATTCTAAGTTATTATCTTTGTAAAGGTAGAAGGAAGATTATGTGAGTGCTTTCTGGAAAGTTAAGGAGATTGTTGAGGCTAAACTAGAACACTTCTCACTATTTCTTAATGATGCAGTTGAGTATAAGAAAAATCCATCTACTTCAGATATTTCATCCCATGCTATTGATGTGTTGGTTGAGTGAAAAATCGTATCTATCAGCATGAAATTGGTTGTGCATTCCTGGAAGGTTCTTCTTTTGAAGCTTATGTATAAATACAAGCAAATCTTTCAGAAGAAAAGTAGTTAAAGAATCTCTTTTTGATATACAATTTTGACATTCTTTTTTATACAAGATGTTGAATGCATTATTTTTCCTTTTTTCATCAAAGGCACCCTTTTTCCTTGATGTCAAAGGGGGAGAAAGTGAAAGATTAATGGAGAAAGGTAAAGTAATGGAGATATATGAGTGATATGAGTAAGGGAGAGTTATATGTAGATATTCATGCATACATGTTTTTAAGATTGTTCTTTTTGAAATGTTTTGCCATCAATGACAAAGGGGGATATTGTTAGATTTGTGTGAATGTTGTCATTTATGTCAAGCACCGTGATCTGGTTACAATAAGATATAGCATATTGAGAAGATAAGTGATAATGAAAAGATAATGTATGTGTTGAGCAGAGCAGTGATATTGAACAAACAAAGATCAGTAAGGCCGTATGTATGATCTACTGGAGTTGTTTTCAGAAGACTCTCTTCTCCAAAATATTGTTATTTTTCTTATCATGGTTTGTATCGTGCTCTGGTATTGGTTGTGTTTGTTGTATTTCTATTTGAATGATTGTATTACATTATGATCTGTGGTTTATGTTCCAAAATTTGTGACATATGTATCTTGAAGATAGAAGTTGTTATGCTTGGAAGTTGTGCTTATGAGTCTGTATCTATGGGTTTGCTAAACCCTTGTTTTGTCCCAGTAATTGAGGCATATGTTTTGGTAAGTGAAGTGTGTGAAGGAACCGTATAGAAGATTAGTGAATTTTGATTTGGTTACCCTATTTTGGTCAAGGAATATTTTGTATAATGTGTTTATTCGAGCAATGTACTATTATGTAAATCATTTGTGCTTGGCCGACATATTATCTCTATGTAAGTGAGTAAGGAGAGAAGTAGAAATATGTGAGAATAATGTAGTGCGAACAGTGGAGTATCATGCATGTGTAAACAAAGGTGTATGTGTGAGAGTGTATATAGTCTTGCAGTAATCCCTTAACTGATCTACTATACTGAGTTGTGGACAACTTGTAAAGATCCTTTACCAAATCTACTATGAGTAGTTGTAAGTTGATAATTGAGCTTATCTTGGAGCTAACTTCATGCATTTGGAGATGCAATTTTCCTCAAATTCATTTATTTCTATTGCAGTAAGCATTTTGATAGTGAGCCACTTTGTTATTTGGCAATGAGCCACCCATTTTGTAAACACCATATAACTAGTTATATTATCTTGAGAGAACCTTGTCCATGGTTTTTCCCATTTGGGTTTTCCATGTATAAAAATACAGTGTTCATTTATGTGGTTATATTGTTTATTTATTTTGCATTTACCGATTCATGTTGATGAGATTAATTGCTAAGGTTAATATATCGATAAAAAGTTTTATAAGGTTAATCTATTAGTAAAAAGTTATTTTATTCACCCCCTCTCTTAGTATTCTAGTCCATTCATCCATCCAAGACTATTAGATTCAATCACCATGAATTTTAGTCATGCAAGTAAAACCATCCAAAAAGAAGAAGATGTTTAGGAACTCTAGGCCCATTTGTAGGAAAACTTCACATTCAAGATCATGTACATGCATAGGAGGGAGATAGGCTATTTTAGAAGCTTCTAGATCATCCAATGATAAACTCCATAGCTTCCATGCATTTGTAGATAATGGAGTAGTGCCTTCCAATATTAGGGACTAAAACAAGATCCCAAAATAAGCACATTCACACTATAGTTTAGATGATCCAAGTTTCTCCAATTTCTAGTGAGCTTAAAACAAACAACTAATATGAAAACTCTACTGCTGATAACCATGAAATATAGAATCACCACATTACATCAAGGTTATAACACTATCAAACAAGATCTCTAGATGAATAACATATTGAATGAAAGAACATGGTCAGCTCCATGAAACTCCATATTCATCATCCTTCAAAATGCTTGTTGTCTCCTATAAATCTAAATTAGTTGCAAGATTTCCACTTATCAAAAGATTAATCCTGAACCAAATCATTCAAAATAGATTTCCTCAAGATTTCTAGGATAAAAATCCTACAAAAGTATTACCCATATCATGAAACACTATGGATCCTCACATACAAGCACAATTCAAATCATGGAATAAATCTCTAATACCAATTGAAGGATAATGAGAACATCCCAGTAAAACCCCTAAGATTAGTATGCACCTACAGTATCCAATGATTCTTTAAAACAAAATACAACATGTTGATATAAGCACATACTACTATACCATAAAAGTGGATCAATTATCACCCCTCATGGTATTTTGTCTTTAATTTTTGAAGTAATGTATAATGGCCCATCGGGTGCAACAATAGTCTAACTAGGATCAAAGGTAATGCATATTTTAGGTTTTAGTTTTGGTTTTTCAATGAGGTTCACAATATTAATAGATTCTATGTTATAATAACTAAAATTCAGGCTAAGTTTTTTAGATTCAACCACATTAGCAAAATGAGAAATCAATGGATCAATGAAGATTTGAAAATTTTGATTACGAGGTGTCGTAAATTTATTTCCTTTATCATTCACGACATATATATATATATATATATATATATATATATATATATATATATATATATATATATATATATATATATAGTATTGTTATAAATAAGGTATTGGATCTTATGTCTCAACTTATAACACTTTTCAAGATCATGATTGGCTTGATGATTTTATTGGAAAAAGGCTTTATGGTAAAAAGAAGGTGGTAGCGGCATAGATGTATCTATAGGAGGAAATTGTAACACATTAGAATTTATCAATCTAAGTATTATGGTATGCAATGATTTAGAAAGATGAGTTAATTATTTACTAAAGTATTTGGATAAAGGGGCTACACTTTATGTTGTGGCTACCATTTGTGTGTTGATATGGCTGGAAGAATTATCAATGATTTTAATGAATCCTTTGTTTTTGTTTTGAAACTAGTTGAATAATTCTTGAGTGTTGTCAATCTTATCAACCAAAACCATTGAAGAAGAGCATTCAAATTGGCTCACTTGAAGTTGATAGTTATGAAGCATTGCACACAATTGTGAAAATGATGAAAATTTAGAAAATAGAAGCTTATCTCTAATATCTTTTTGTAAATTAGTAATGAAAATTTCTTGAACATCATTATTAGGCACAAGATAAGTATTTGTGAATGCAAATATTTATATATAACAATGAAATTAGTCAATTTTTCTTTAACTCCTTGCTTACAATGAATCAAATCAGTCAAACTACTTTTAGGACCAATTTTATTTTAAAATTGTTGAATGAACACATTAGAATAAGGAGGGAAAGAGTAGTATCACTGCAAAGATTTATCTCTAAAAATTAAAGAAAATATATTTCCATGTGTCTATGATTGTGGGAGGAATATCTACACAAGGTTTGAATTGTTTTCACATGAGTCAAGGGGTCACCTTTTCCATTATATAACTCCAATTGGGGAATTTTAATATTCTTAGGGGTAAGTGTACAAACCACATGATTATATAGTGGGCTTGAAACATCATGAACATTGAATGTGGATTGGGTTAAATAATATAATTATTCTTGTAAGGATGACACACTTTGAGGTAAGCTATTGATAATGGATTTGGTTGATGAATTAGAATGGAAAATATTGGATTATAATGGAGATGTAATATTATGATAGGTAGTTAGAGGTTGAGAATAAGAGGGTCAAACATTATGATATGTTGGTATAGGAGATGGTTGGGAAACAAATGGAGGGCTCATGAAAGGAGGTATGTAGGAGTATTGATTAATAGGATTTTCCACATGACTAACATATGTAGGATTTGCACTTTGTGTAGAGGTAAACATCATAAAATATGTATATGTGGTAACATGTTGCAAAATTGTATGCATGGGAATAGAATGCTCAACTTTAGTTGTAAGAATAGAGTAACCAAGAGTTTCAACACAACTTTTTATAGACATGATGTTAGTATCAATAATGTGAGCAATGCTACACAACACTGCCAAACACCTTGTTGATCAATTTGAATTATTATCCACAATCCTTCAATCAAGGGAATTCCCTCACTATTCGAGTATTGTTGATCCATAAAATATTTTTTATTAAGGAAAAACAAGTTTTGAGGGGACCAGAAACCCCATATAATGATACACCAGGTTTTGAAGAGACCCTAAAACTTCAGATTTTGCCAGGATCTGAAACCTACAATGAAACTTCTGCCAGTAAAGATAGGCAAATAAAATCAGTAGAACATAACAACAAATTTAGCAAGTTCCAGCCAACAACTTATACTACCACAATCAGGAAAAAGCCAGCTAGACTAAAAGAAAACCATTATAAAATATGTTGGCAACATAGCCTAAGCTTCAAAACTTAGGAGATTTTCAAAAAATGATTTTCCTTGTAATTGTTGATTCACTTGAGAAGGAGACCATCTAAGAAAATGATATGCAGTTGGAAAGTCTAAAGCTCAGAACTCAGGAGGTTTTCTTCACCATCACTGGACCAATCCTGAGGCAGAATTTGATTAAGGCATCAAATTTCTTGTCCATCTAGGATGCCTTCCAGAAGAAAGAGTTAGAATGGAATATTTCTTTTACCACATGTGCAGATGACTTGGATGGATTTGAATTCAACGTCAATATTATACCACATGTCATGATGGAGGAGGTCAGCCCAATCGTGTCCAGGTTCATTGAACATACTGCCACTCGAGAGGATCAGACATCAAAAGGCTAACTTGTGACTTAAGAAAAAACCAACACAATCTAAGTTGGGCCCTTCAAAACTATCAACATCCAGCCAAACATAAACAAGGGGGTTTTGAAAGGCTCCCCTAACTTTCCAATTAGGTTTTAAAATGGCTCCCAAAACCACCAAATAGAATAAATAGAACTACAAAATAACCTTCAAAAACCCCATCTCAATAGGGTAAAGAGAAAATAAGGCAGCCAACCTACCATCCTTGGTTCTCTCCCAGAGACAAAACTGACTATCGACAACCCTACATGACTCTAGCTTATCCTCAACAAGACTGGCCAAATGACCAAGAAGCCCCTTAACCACCCAATCACCATGCAAACACTCCACCTCCATAGGAGGGCACAACACCTGAAGGGGAGAACCATTGGAATGAACAACAAGAGAACAAACCCTGAAAAATATATCAGCAGGGGAAGCATCAAGGGTGCACACCGAAGAATCAGGTATGTTGCAAGTGTAAAGCTCCATCACCAAGGGAACAACCCCCACCTCAATAGGGGGAAAAGATTTCATTAGAAAGAGTAGCCACACCAACTGCAATCTAAGATCCAAACAACCTCTATTAGGCCGAAACGCCTCAAAAAAGGAACCTCTAGCTCTAGCCCTCGAGACCTTCAGAAGGGAGAACGAAGCTTCAAACCTCAAACCAAAGTCCAACAATCAAGAGATGGAACTATTGAGCTTAAGTGGACAACTGGGTTTAACAAAGGCTACCAAAACCTTACATTTAGGAAGAGGCCTCATTCAGATAGGTATCCTATAGACAAGAACCACCATAAAATCCACCTTAATAGGAGAAAAGGTGAAACCACATGGCAACAAGGATACAACATCATTCAATATTTCAGCCTCAAGATACTTGGCATTCAACACCACCATCAGGGTCCAATGCCCCAATCTTAGCCAAAAATTATTTCCCTCAATAGAAGAATGATCCACCTCTATGGGACTAGCTAGGAAAGAACAAACAAGGATACCCTGAATAGAGTAAAATAATTGGGTCAAGCAGACTCCCCGAACAGAAATCCCCTACAAAAAAGTAGCCTATTTCACAAGCTGAATGTTAAAAACACAATTTGAGGGGATTAAATAACCTCCACCAAGCCTAAATAGAGGGGAAGAAGGAAAAGGGTTGACCAAAAGAACCCTCAGATAGATCAGTAGAAGAAGCACCCAATCTGAGTTAGAAAATATTTCACCAATGGAAAAGTCACAACTTCACAACCACAAATCCTTCAAAACCACCCACATCTTAGGAAACCTCATAGACCCGAAAAGACCCATCCACCACAAGAACCTCCCGGATCCCAAATCTCCCCTTTGAGCAAAATCAAAAAAATGGAGGAGGGGGGAGCACAACAATCTACCCCAAGAGCCAGAGAGGTAGAAGCAAAAATCAGTCCTATAGCAGTAGCAACAAAAACCCTGACCATGCCAACTACCTCCATAGGCCCAACAAGTGCCTCCTTCAGAGCCCATTCACAACTACTAGTAGCCCAAAATGCCCCGCTTCTACCGCTACCACCAACAAAATCCTCGCCCCAACAATGCCCACGAAAGCAGACGACCAAAAGGAAGGGGCAAATACAAAGCAGAGTGAACATGCAGGAAAGAAAGGATGTGCCCAGGGCATCATCATCCCCAGTTTCATCACCTTCTGGATCCTCCTCATTGTGCTCACCTGTAGAGTCGATCAAAACCCTAGCTCTCGCCGCCATCATCCTCAGTTTCATCATCCATAAAATGTTGAAGCCTATCCAATTCCTAGTCAATCTTCCCTAATTGATCACTTGTAACTTAAGTTGGGAAGTCATCCTCATCATGAGAAGTATGAGGTGAATGGGTCTCCATGATTTTAGGTATGTCTTGTATGGGATTAGAAGTACCAACACTCACATGGAATAGGTTAGTCAAATCAAGCTCCATATCCTTGGTATTTGAAATTTGGGAATCTCTAAGTCTATAACTTCTTCTCACTAGAATACTGGATGAAGGACTAAGAGTAACAAAATTCATAGATGAATAAGGAAATATTGAATGAAAAGATTATAAATCACAATGTTTTGTTAGGCCCAATATGGAAAGCTAATGTACTGAGAGGGGAGGGGTGAATCAATACTTCAAAACTTTTCTTCAATAATAACTTTACTGTTATGCATAAACCAAATAGTGAAGTAACATAACATAAAGCTAAAACAAATAGATAACAATCATACATGATTCACTCCATAACACATATGTTTTGATTACGCAAAAACTCTTGGTTAGAGAGAAAAACTGTGGTGGGGATGGCACCCACAACTTCACTAGTGCAATAATAAAGAGTGCTCGGTTAGAGCTACATGTTTAGCTATTTCTGATAGCTTACCCTGTTAGGAGTAACAAGAACTATTAGATCTACCTTGCTAAAGGATTTTACAACACTTAAACTAAATGTTGTACCTGGTTAGAGGCTTTACAATTTATAGACTTGATTAGAGTCTTTTACCATGTTAAAGGTTTCTCTTACAACTTCAAAATATTACAATAAATCATTATAAATATCTATAAATTTACATCTTGAATGTTATAGCAGATTCTATGTGCTCAGAATAAGATTACCTTGCTTATAGAATACCTCGGTAACCCATATAGTAACTCGGTAAACCCTTCTGTTTACTTTGTTCTTTGACTGTTCTCTGAAAACCTTCTCGATGACCTCTGTGTCTCTGTAACAGTCTTCTTACACTCATGCACACACCTTTTTAATTCTTAACTCATGCTATATAAATAGATCTCTTATGTTGATGATCCATTCATTGCTTCGATCTTACAAACATATTGTATCGAATAAATAACCATGCAAAATATTTCATTGGTTAGATGACCTCAAAATCATACACAATCTTTAAGTGCAATTTCCAATGTGATAACAGTTAGATGTTCCTCAATCTTGTAACACGTTTTCATATGTATGTCCAGGTTCAATGAATCTGGTAACATGTTTCACTTGGTGTGTCATCTTTGCTACTTGGTAGACATGAAATGATACTCGATAGACAGCTCGGTGTATACTACATTCTGAGACTACTTTCTTCAATAACCGTTTGGAATGTGCATACCGACTGAATATCTCGATAGAGATAACTGACTAGAGTATATAGAATAACTTTGAACATAAAACTAATGGAAACTTGATAAGTAGTAACAATCTCCCCTTTTGACATTAGTTGATATGTTTGACAAAAACTACTTTAAAAGTTATAACTCAATGATCTATATACTTGCAATATTTGACTATACTAATAGTATATACAATAGTCAATGAAGATATACTCCCCTTATTGATATACTTGTACAAAACTCTGATTTTGCATGCTCGATGATCAGTTCTCGTTCTTTGCTTACTATTCTGTTTACTGCTTGGTTCACTGCTCTTGGATAATCTGCTTACTCTCCTCAGTATACTCCCCCTGTATACTATACTCCTTTTGTTTGATACTTGAATACTACACTCCCCCAATACTGTATCACTCCCCTAATACTATATCATATCACTCCCCCTTTTTGACAAACATCAAAACTTAATTACCAGTCGGGGGTGGTAACTGGTCAAAAATGGAATTGTACTTGGTTTGTGCTTCAGTGAGAGCGATAGAGAGTGCAATCTTTACACTGTCCATTAAAGAATTTTGTGCTTGAACATCAGCCAATAATGATATTAAGCCATCTAGAGTGCTTCCCTCTTGTGTAGTAGATAAGGAGGTGGCTCAGTTAATCTGTTCTTGAACGGATGAAAGATGAGGAAGGAATAATGTCTGAAGTGTCATTATGTCCATCCTGATCTTGTGTTCTTCATTTCTTAGGTCCAATTGTTGAGCCATGAGCTATTGTAACCTTGTATAGAAACTCTAAATTGAATTTTGCTCTGTCGTCAACTTATTTGAGAGATCGATGGTCTCTTTCTCAATTGCCTCTGTTTTATTCTTAATGTCTATAATGAAAATAGAAAATGTGCAGAGTTTCTGAAATAAATAAAGAATGTGCTTGAGTTGAGGAGTCAACTCAGCAATAAATTTGACAAGTTTAACTTTGCCAATAGCTATAGCTTTCTGTACCTCTTCTATCATTTTTGCAGTGAGCTCTTTGTCTTTTAGCTTGCTTAGATATTTCGATGCATCTACTCCAGATGTCTCTATCTTTGTTAGGAGTTCATCCAGTTGAATGTGGATGGCTATATCTGTTGACACTGTAGCTTCAGGTAGCATATCTATTAAGAGTGCTTTCACCTTTTGAAGTACCTTATTTTTCTTTTGAATGGCCATTTGTTTCTCTTGTTTGGCCTTTGCTTTTCATAGTTCACCAAAATCAATGAGTGCTTGCCCCTTTAATTTTGATATATCTAAATTGGGCAGCAATATTGGTTTTGACAAATCAACTTTAAAACTATGCTTTTTCATCTTCTTTTCTTTACCTTTCATCGATGGAACTAAGACAATGGCTTGTGAGGCTTGATGACCCTCGGTAGGTTGCTTGGTAGAGGCAACACTTTGATCGGTTTCTTTAGCCTCTATAGTGTCCTTTGGTGTCTCGGTACTTGGTGTCTCAGTTGCAACATTTGTAGTGCTAGAAGGTGCTTGAGATGTCTATTCTTGAGTAGTACCTTCTCCTGCTATAGACTTGTGGCTTTTGGTGCCTTGATCCGCATCCTGAGGGGTTTTGGTTGAGATAGGTTGCTTGATCGGTGGATAAGGCTGAACTTGTTCCAAGACTAATTCACTAGATACAAGTTTTGCATATGCATTGCCTTCTATCATTTCCTATTCTGGTGCCTCTGTATCCATGACATCTTCATCTATTTGAATGGTGTCAGTAGGGTCTTGCTCGGTAACATTAGGATCTTTCTCGGTGACATCAACAATTTCAACTATAGCTTGCTCACCAGCATCCTTGATTTTAGAGATTTCCTACCACTTTGCTTTTTTCTCATTTTCAACTTCAATATATAGCTCATTCATCAGTTTTAAGGCTCTTTGTTTGACAAGAAACATTGAGTTGTAGGTTTTCAGATATTCTTTTATTTCAGCTACTGACATGTCAAGAAAGAGATGAACCTGACTTCTTTCTCTGATTTGTTTCTCCGAGTCCATTGCATACTTCCACCTATTATTAATATGCAAATAAAGTTCATTTGAAAGTGACTTAGCTAGTTCCAATGGAGCCAACCAGAATTTTAGAAGTATGCAGATGACAACTTCTTCAATTTGTCTCTTCTCATCATTATTTCTGGTTTCATACTTTACATATCCGAATGATCCAAATCCTCCATAATCTTTCAGATTAGCACAAAAGTTTTCAAAACTATGTACATTTACCTTCTTGCTTTTGACAATCTGAAATTTTCTTGCATCCTCTGATTCGGTATTGTAGCATCCTAAAATTGCGACACTTGCAATTTCGACTGCATTTCGGTCTTCACGATGGCGACGCAACACGCAACCTGAATGGAGACCCCGAAACCTGATTATGACACCAAAAACTGCATTTTCTTGCACCCTGGCCTGAACCTCCTTTGCACCCTGCTGTCCCGGGAGGTGGGACCACCCCGAGGACCATGGCACCCAGCGCCCTGGCCCCTGGGTCCTATTTTGGGCCCGGTCTCTTTTGGACTTCGGGTCTTTATGTTTGCAAATTGGAAAATTATCTTTCCTGGTCGGCCTAAGGTCGGGAAAATCAGTCTTTTAACCCTAATTGGCAAGTATATAAACTACATTTTCCTCTCTCATTTGGAGAGAGACATACAGGAGGGAAAAAGCATGGAAACTATACTCAAGCATTCAAGCATTCAAGCATTCAAGCATTCCTTCAAGTAATTGATCATTCTAAGTCTCCATTCAAGGCTAAGTGTTGCATTCAAGACAAGGATTCAACCATTGAAGAGGAGATCACTTACAACATACTACATGCTACATACAACATACAACAATACAACAAACAACAACATCTATACCTTTGCACATAAGGATACAAACATCCTTACAACAAGGTATTAGTACTTGTTTTACATTACATTTACAACAATTTCTCATTTCTTGGTTAATTCCAAAACCGGGGTTTGACCTAAAGGCAAACCCCTAATCCCTAACCCCCCAATCATCTTCGCTTTTCTATGTGTAGGTTGTAGGTACGCTGCTGAAATTGAAGATCTGGAATCCTTGTGCAGAGACGAACAGATCCCCCTTCGTTTCGCGGATTTTTCAGAGGACCGTGTGCACGCCTGGCGCCATCGTCCTGACAACTTTTGCTCAAATTTGCAGGACAGCGCCGTATCGACATTTTACTACTAATTCCAGGTCTGCAGCTTCATCCTATATCCCTATCTCAGTTTATAAGCAAATCTTTGTCACTTTCTATGCATTCCTAGCTTAATTCTTCTATCAACATTCTTTACAAAAGAGGGTAGCCTTGCTTTCTTAACCCTTGAAACACATTTAGCATCCAATCTTGCATTGTGTGGGATTGGATCTTGTGGGTTTCAACCCCTCTTTTGAATGTAAAGTCTCTCCCTTAAGTGAAAACCATCAACCCTAGTGAATCTCCCTTCTCTCTCCTTGGAGTTGGAAGAGGGGAGAGCA
Organism: Cryptomeria japonica; assembly: GCF_030272615.1. NCBI lineage: Eukaryota > Viridiplantae > Streptophyta > Pinopsida > Cupressales > Cupressaceae > Cryptomeria > Cryptomeria japonica. Next base: position 376,858,604 of record NC_081411.1, on the reverse strand, counting down.
ACTAGGGTTCGATCACGATTTTCCGCTTTACATTTTGGTGAACCCGACATGAACATCCTTTCTGATTATTCATGGTTAGATCTGAAAATTGGATTCCTTGATTACATTTCCATGTTTGATCTTTTGTAAAATTTTAGAGGTTAATTGCATAAAAACCCTAAATTTTCTTTTTAAGTAATTAAACTTGTGAAATGTTTAATTGTTAATGCTTGTTTCAGATCTGCCCTTGTATTACAAATTATCAATTCATATTTGTGCTTTAATTCTGAAAATTAAGTGGTTAAGTGTCAAAACCCTAATTTTTGAAACCCTCTTGATTCAACCTTTGTCCAACAATTTCACTGATCAAAACATCTCCAAATCAGCTGTAACTTTGGATTTCGCAATAAAATCATAATATCTTTCATCCCTGAAAATTTGGAAAAAAGTTGCGAGGACCGTGTGCACTCCAAGCGCCATCGTCCCCGACATTTTTTCCGAAATTTCGGGAGCGAGATCTTACTGTATTTTCCTGCTAAAATCCAGAATTTTGGCTGATTTTATCAATTCTAACACCTTCAAAATTACAGTCAAAGTTGGTCTTGTGATTGCTTGGTTTAGGGGTTCTAATCATTCAAAAATTGGTGAAATTGAAATTTGTGTCAAAATTGTGTTTCTTACAGTCCTAAATCTGAAAAGTGTGTTATCATTCATTCGAAATTTCAGTGATTTATTAAAATTTTTTGCAATTTGGGACTTTTGAAATTAAGTGCTTAATTACAACAACTTTGATTTCCGCTTTCAAAATTGAATTTTGCGTAAAATTGAGTCAATTTTCAAATTTCAAAAATTGCATTGCTTTCGGTATTCCCTCTAAAATCATAAAATTCAAAATTTCAATTTCCCTCTATTTTTCAAAATTCAAATTTTGCATTTTTCGACAATCTTGGTAGGGTTCAATTTTTTGGCCTATCTACAGATCGTAAAATCACTCAATTTTTTCAGGTTAGCTGTAAAATCATCATAACTTTCATCCCTGCAAATTTCGAAAAAAGTTGCGAGGACTGTGTGCACTCCGAGCGCCACGGTCCCGGACATTTTTTCTGAAATTTCGGGAGATTGTCCTGATTGTATTTAACAGCTTAAATCTAGAAGATTGGCTGATTTTACTGAAATTTGCTACCTCTAAGATTCAAAATCTTCTCTCTCTTTCTAGTGCATGAGTTTTACAACAATAAGCCCTACCTACACTATTCCCGTTAGACGAAGCCTTAGAATTAAGTCTTTCCAAGGTTTAATTACTGAGGAGATGGAACCTAATTTGAATGGTCTCTTTAACAAGGACATGGGTAATTCCTCTAATCCTCTTAATGATGAAGAAGCTCTCCATGAGGTTTCTGTAGAACAACTTTCAAAATTGGATAACCAATTTGATGATTTTCGACAATGGATGTCTCAAGAATACCCTGATAGTCAAGCTCTTCCTTTAATTGAGGGTCTAAAACGTATGCTTCAAAGTGATAAGAATGGAATTGATAGTTTGCGTGGTATTGCACACATTGTGGATTCAAATGTTATGCCTATGAAGAGTTGTGCTGAAACCTTAGGTTATACGCAACCTCCTACTCAAGACAATCATTCTATTCCTTTGACGACTCCTATTGCTAGTATACCTACTTTTACATCAAACATAATGAATACTTCAACACAAGACATTCCTCCTATGATCACTAGTCATGGGGGCAATCCCTCTTCTTCAATCAACCCTCTTCCTTCATTCAATCCAACTTCTTCATTCATTCCTTCAGTAAGTGTTCCTATTATATCTTCACAAATGAACATGACGCAAGGGGGCAATTCATTTAACCATTCCATTCCTCCTTGTAGTGTTCCTCCTGTCCAATCATCTCCTATGACTAACTATCATAGTGTCCCACCACCTTACTCTCTACCTTCTTTCAATAACATAACACCTCCATCACAATCTAACACACCTAATATGAACTCTTCGACTGAAGCGATCATTAATAATCTTGCACAAACTGTCTCTTCTTTATAGCAACAAATTGCCTCTATGAATCAATCTAAGTTTAGTGTGCCCACATTTGATGTTGCGAGCCCACTTTCTCTTGATATTGTTTGAGCTATTCCCCCTAAACATGTTGAAATTCTGCATTTGGAGCTTTATAATGGTAAAGGTGATCCTCTAACACATGTTAAGACCTTTCAAACAATATGTACTGATTTTGCTTATGACCAAAGGTTGCTTGCAAAACTGTTTACTAGAACATTAAGAGACAAAGCCCTACAATGGTATTGCTCATTGCCTTCCTATTCTATTACTTCTTTCGAACAACTTGCAAATGCTTTCAGTCAACAATTTCAAAACAATATAAGTCCTAAAGTTACTTTGATTGATTTAATGCATTGTAAACAAGGTGTTAAAGAAAAAGTGACTAATTTCATTCGTAGATATAAGCATTTGTATGCTCAAATTTCCTTTCCAGTGCCTGACAATGATATTCAAAGAATCTTTATTTCTAATTTACAAAAAGACATTAGAGACAAACTCCTGTTTTCTGAGTTTACTTCTTTCCAACAGTTGTGCGCAACTCTTCACAATTATCAACTGACTGTGAGTCAAATGGAACAATCACATCCTATGACTCCGAGTGATAAGGGTGATAGTAGTCAACAACCATTTGGGAAGTTTAAACCGAACAGAGAGTCCATCAAATTCAATGAAAACATCATCAACAACAACGTGAATGTAGCATCAGGTGTGTCTCCTATTTCTATGTTTTTCAAGAGAGAAAGAAAGTATACTCTTTTGAATGAATCATTGCATAGTATTATGAATAAATTATTGGAACAAAATGTGCTTACTCTTCCTCCTATAAGGCAAATTGATCCTGCAAAGATTACTTCACCTTATTTTGATAACAAATCTTTTTGTCAATTTCATCGTCAACCTGGGCATGATACTGAAAAATGTTTTTCTTTAAAGGGTAAAATTCAAGATTTGATTGATAATAATACTATCTCTGTTTCTGGTGTGAATGATAAAGGCAACAAATCTGTAGCTCTTCCTAACCAAAATCTTTAGATTTTTACTGATCCATTGCCTTCTCATACCTCTAATGCGATTGACACTACTGATTCCTCTTTCTCACCTGATGATCTCGTGTCCATGACTCCAAATGTGATTAACTTTGTAGAGCAGCAAGAAAATCCTAAAGAACCTTCCATCACATTTGATTCTAGTGAAACTATCAGAGCACCTGATGGTCCTTTATACATAGTTGCAAAAGTCAAGAATACACCTTGCCGTGGAGTGCTTATTGATCCTTCGTGCATGGTTAATGTTATTACTGAAGAATTTCTTTTTACTTTGCAATTGAATCAAGTGATTTATGACAAAACAGATGTGATTGTGAAATTATTTGATGTATTTTCTTCTCCTGCAATTGGTTCTATTACATTACCTATTGACGTCCGTAACAAATCCCTTGATGTGGACTTTGCTATTATTCCATCTTCCGAACAATTTTGTGTGAAGCTTGGCTATCCTTGGCTATCTTCCATGAAAGCTATTGCTTCTCCTATTCACAAGTGTTTGAAATTTCCCCATAATGGTGAAGTTGTTACTGTCAATCATAGTCTCTTTAAACTAGCCGAAAGAACTTCTAGCGTTCCTATTGATTATCTTTGGCCTAAACAATTCCAATCTCTTCCTCCGCGAAGTGATCATCTTTTCAAATCTTATCAAAAGTGGAAAAAAGACATGATCCTATCTCTAAGTGAACCTAGAACACCCAAACTTGACATTCCTATCATTCTTGAGAAGGAAGTTCTTCCTTTGAAAGATAAAACTAATGTCTTTCCTCAAGAAGATTCCCAACCCATTCCTATGGATGTGACTATGTCTATGCCTAATAAACCTTCTAAAAGTAGACCTATACCTCCTCGTCATGATGGACTTGGTCTCCTTCCTAAACCAAAAATTCCTCCTTTATATGGAGCAGTTCCTCCTCCTTCCTTCTATAGAGAGAAGAGACCTTCTTCTTCTCCTATTATCCAGCCTAAGAGACCACAACCTAAAAACCCAAGTGATAAGGATGAGAACATTCCTCCTCCTCAATCTTCTTCACTTCCTACTAAGACTAGACGAAATCGTTCTGGACGTGAACACCGATGAAAGTGTTGTCTTAGAGCTCAAGCAGCTGCTTCTCAAACTTCGCAATCCCCAAAAACACCTTCAACAAGCATTATTCCATTTTCTCCTCAGCCGGAAATTGAGCCTAAATCTCCTAAACATAAGATGCATGATGGTCTTGATCCTGTACGAGTTAAAGATCCTATTTTTATAAATCTTGATGATGATCTAGATGAAAATGTTATTCATGATGCGAATGTTACTCCTGTTCATTCTGATAGTGAATATGAACTTGTTGATATTGATAACCATTTATCTAATGAATTTTCTAAAGCACTTATCCTAGCTCCTAAACAAGAACACCGTGGCTTGGGGCAGGAACATAGCCCTTGTTTGGATCTTGTGATAGCTCCATCTGCTGTGTTGGATGTTCCTCCTCTAGCGTGTTCCCTACCTTCCCGAAACATTGATCAGCAAGATCGGGGGGTAGATGACATGCTAGACTAGTTTCATTAGCATAGAAGATTCTCTCCTCCTCTCTTTTGTTACTTCCTCTATGTGTTATTCTCATTCTTCTATTTGTTGTCCTTAGTGTTGTCTACTTGAGGACGATGCAAAGCATTGAGATCTCTCGATCTCTCTCATGTTGACTCAAAAGACACATGTGTTCCCTTCTTCTAGGTGACCTTCCTTGATTGGGGAATGAAGAACAATTATGCATACATACATATGATATACATGAATTATCATACAGCATACTGACCCCAAGGAAAGCGAAGTCACCTTGTGCTTTGTATTTTGTGTCTATTATCCTTGGGTTTATCTCACACTTGGGGGCTAAATCCTTGTGATAACGTGCTCCTTTCCTTTCTCATTTCTTATATGTATCACTACCTTAAAGCAATCACCCCCGGTGAGGCATGTGCGATCGCTTTAACGTAGGGGGGCATACATCCCGTCCATATCTTTTCAAGATACTTGAAAATTTCTTGACAAATTTAGCTTTGCCTTGAAAATTTTTGATATCTTTCTTGTATGACTCATAGTGAGGGAACCTTGCTACTAACAGTCATGGTTCTCCCTCATGATCTTCCCTTTTACTTTATCAATCGAAGTTGTAAGATCCTTAGTCCACTGGGGGCTTGGTGTATCTTGCCTCCTTGACGTGGTGAAAGTCTTTCAATGTTGTTTCCTTGTACTTTACCGGAAGTATGAGCGTACGCTTATACTCCCGCTAAAGTGGGGGCTAAATGTAGCGTCCTAAAATTGTGACACTTGCAATTTCGACTGCATTTCCGTCTTCACGATGGCGACACAACACACAACCTGAATGGAGACCCCGAAACCTGATTATGACACCAAAAACTACATTTTCTTACACCCTGGCCTGAACCTCCTTTGCACCCTGCTGTCCCGGGAGGTGGGACCAGAGCGCCCAGCGCCCTGGTCCTTCAGGAACAGGGCACCCAGCGCCCTGGTCCCCCAGGACCATGGCACCCAGTGCCCTGGTCCCTGGGTCCTATTTTGGGCCCGGTCTCTTTTGGACTTCGGGTCTTTATGTTTGCAAATTGGAAAATTATCTTTCCTGGTCGGCCTAAGGTCGGGAAAATCAGTCTTTTAACCCTAATTGGCAAGTATATAGACTACATTTTCCTCTCTAATTTGGAGAGAGACATACAGGAGGGAAAAAGCATGGAAACTATACTCAAGCATTCAAGCATTCAAGCATTCAAGCATTCCTTCAAGTAATTGTCATTCTAAGTCTCCATTCAAGGCTAAGTGTTGCATTCAAGACAAGGATTCAACCATTGAAGAGGAGATCACTTACAACATACTACATGCTACATACAACATACAACAATACAACAAACAACAACATCTATACCTTTGCACATAAGGATACAAACATCCTTACAACAAGGTATTAGTACTTGTTTTACATTACATTTACAGCAATTTCTCATTTCTTGGTTAATTCCAAAACCAGGGTTTGACCTAAGGGAGAACCCCTAATCCCTAACCCCCCAATCGTCTTCGCTTTTCTGTGTGTAGGTTGTAGGTACGCGGCTGAAATTGAAGATCTAGAATCCTTGTGTAGAGATGAACAGATCCCCTTTCATTTCATGGATTTTTCGGAGGACCGTGTGCACGCCGGGCGCCATCGTCCCGACAACTTTTGCTCAAATTTGCAGGACAGCACCGTATCGACATTTTACTGCTAATTCCAGGTCTGCAGCTTCATCCTATATCCCTATCTCAGTTTATAAGCGAATCTTTGTCACTTTCTATGCATTCCTAGCTTAATTCTTCTATCAACATTCTTTACAAAAGAGGGTAGCCTTGCTTTCTTAACCCTTGAAACACATTTAGCATCCAATCTTGCATTGTGTGGGATTGGATCTTGTGGGTTTCAACCCCTCTTTTGAATGTAAAGTCTCTCCCTTAAGTGAAAACCATCAACCCTAGTGAATCTCCCTTCTCTCTCCTTGGAGTTGGAAGAGGGGAGAGCGACTAGGGTTCGATCGCGATTTTCCGCTTTACAGGTATCACTAGATTCTTTTGCCAAAATGAGTCTCTGAGTAGATTTCTTGTAGGTCTTGGTTACCTCTGGAATAGTAACACTCTTTGTTTTCTTACTCGATGAAGCTACGAGTGTTAGGTCACTTTGGAGGTGGAGTTGGTGAGGCCTTTGATGTGTCCTGTTTCTTTCTCTTCAACACTTTTCCCTTAGGCAATTCGGTGCTCAATGTTATAGCTGCCTCTTGGGCTTCAGATTCCTCTTTGGTAATGGCAATAGTGCCTTTGACAGGTGTAGAGGAAGAGTCTTCTCTGAATTTCTCCGATAATGCTTTTATCATCTTTGTTGCCTTTCTTGTAGCTTTGGGTACTACAATGCTCATTTTTACTTTTTCCTTCACTTCTTCATAGGTTCCATACCTCAGCTCGGTAGCATGTCTTGGTAATGTAAGGAATGCATCAATTTACTGTTGTGTGATGTCAAAATCAATCTCATATCCCATAGGTGACAAAGATTGAGTCCTTGGTTCCATAGCATTCACACAATAGTAATCAGTGTCAACTTCAAAACATAGGTCATTTTTGTATTTCTCCACTAGCTGGGGTGGAATCTAGTACCTGTTATGCATTTTCTCTTGAAATTTACTGGAGTAGTCATCCATAATTTCATTGAAATTATCACCTAACTTCTTGATGAAGTCATTGATCTGATGGGTGATTGGTCGGTGTAGTTCCCAAACAACTTTACCGACTGATGGAAATAATTTTTCAAAATAGAAAAACATGCATACAAGTAATGATCCAAACTTTAGTGTATTAGCCGAGTTGTTCTTCTTTGGCTTCCTGATGGTGTTTAGATTCTCAAACAATTTCTTTAGCAACACCTCACATAGATCAATTTTCATTCCCTTTTTCATAATTTTGTATGCCAAGTCTATTGCTGCATAGGGTACATTGTTTTCCCTTGCTTATTGGAAGAAATAGTAGCCTATAACTCTAATGGAAAATTTTAGTTCTTCATCTATGACATTATTCAGTTTCAATCCTCTGCAATCTGATTCCACTTTGGTTAAACTGATCAATTCCTTCTGCGATATCATCTTTTGGGCTCGGGCATGATCATAAATAGGATAACCGGTAATCAGATGAATGATTTCCTCGGTAATCTTAAATGGTTTCTCTTCTAACCACATGAAATCATCGTGAACTCTGATCAGAAAAAACTTGACCCACTAGGGTTTGAACACTTGGGGATAGGTTAGGACTTCAGGTAATCCCTTGATCTTAATGTGCTCATACTTGCTATTCAGTTTACCATCTCTGCATAATTCATCATAGGTGTCTTTAATTTCAACATGACCGAGTTCTTCAACATGACATTTGGTGAAGAATCTCACATCCTTGACTAACAACACTCTATCTGGGATGAGTGAAAAAGAAGTTTTTTCATCCAGTTCAGATGCAACTTTGGGAGTCAAAGAGTATTTTAGTGAGAGATTCTCTACATTCTTGACAATAATGGGATCTTGGATCTTAGGCGCCATTTTAGATTTCAGATAAAAGCTAACAAAGGATCCTTAGGGTTTCAAGATTTTCAAACGACTGACGCTTCACACTTAGAAAATAATAGCAACTTGATAAGATCGGTAAACCAGCTTAACAATGCATTGAGATTGATGTAAATACCTTGAATTTGCTTTGTGGGAGGTTTGATCGCCTAAGATTCGCTTTGCTTTTCTCTCTCGAAAACTTGGTGAGTTGAAAATGATCACGAAAATGCCTTTAAGTACACAATATGCCTTATCGAGCTCCATGTAGGTTAGGTCAAAAACATTAAATGCACTCGGTTCCACTAAAATCTTCTTTCCTTTTTCTGCTTTAACCGAGTAACCAAACTTTCTTCATTTACCAACTAGACAAGTTTGCTTTACCGATTAATTTGGAATAGGTGTACCTAACTCGGTAGGTAAGGTGCTTTCTTCATTTGACACAATTTCCTTCTTTTTCCAAATCATCTTTAATTTGTCTTTTATTTCCTCAGTGTCTTGTCTAGGTTGATCTCTGCAATCTCCAGCTAAGTGTCCAACTTTGTGACAATGAAAACATGCCATACCAGGATTTCTCCATGATCTTCGGTTGTACATCCCAAACCTTATAAAACGGTTAGCACTTATATGTCCATATCTTCCACAACATTCACACCATATCCTTGTATTGTAATCCCATGGTACTATAGAATATTGTTGGTAAGGATGTGTGTGAGTTTGGTAACCTCTATCATTTGCTCGGTGTGCATACCACATATAGTTCTTTTGCTTTAGCCAACACTTGTCAGTACTATGTCCATATCTATTGTAGTTTTTACAAAACCCTTTGAATTTTGCCTTCTGATAATTGTTAATAGACTTTGTCCTATATTGATTAGATGTGTGACCATATTTATTACAATTGTAACAATAACCATTGGACTTAGTGACATTCGGTTGCTTACCTTTTCTGATTTGGTACATGTTGGCAATGTGACCTTGATTTCCACAGTAGTTGCAAATAGGCTTCTTTCTTTTGATGTTCTTCTTGAATCCAGCTTGCTTTGATGATTCTCCTCTCTCGGTAGTATGAATTCCCTTCTCGGTAGAGTCTTTGCCTTTGTAACCGAGTCCTGCATCTTTGTTGGGTCTTCTTGTATTCAATTGCTCATCCAACATATTTGATGCTTCATAACTCTTCTTCAGTGTTTCTTTGGATTTCTTCTTTGTTTCAAGTTCATCAGTCAACCTTGATACTTCAAGTTTTAATGCTTGATTCTCATCATCCTTCAGAATTGCTTCATGATGTGCATAACCTAGTTGATCTAACAGATTTTGTTGAATTCCAGTCAACCTTGTGATTTCATCATTCTTATCAGATACTAAGACTTCAAGTTGTTGTTTCTCTCTTTGTAGATCTCTTACTTTATCCTCGGCTGTCCTTAATGCATCAAGATTTTCAGTCATCTGTGTGCTGAAATGTTCATGTTCTCTTTTCATTGCTTTTAGTTGATCAGCCAGTGCTTTGTTCTTTTCTCTCAATACTCCAATCATTTCTTCAGTTTCTTTAGATATACTGTTCTTATATGTTGTCTCAATTTGTTCCACTAACTCTTGAGGGTCCTACAAATCATCAGATAATCTTCTTCTTACTTTCAGAGATTTTTGCATTTGCCTTTGCATGTTTGCAATCACTTGATTAGCATGATCCAGCTCTTCTTGCAGATACACAATCCTCCGAGATTGTTTATAGCCTTCCACTGATAAGATCTTTCTCTTTAGGCAATTAAACCCTTCTCCAAGATTGAATCTTTGATACCAATTGTTAGGCCCAATATGGAAAGCTAATGTACTAAGAGGGGAGGGGTGAATTAGTACTTCAAAACTTTTCTTCAATAATAACTTTACTGTTATGCATAAACCAAATAGTGCAGTAACATAACATAAAGCTAAAACAAATAGATAACAATCATACATGATTCACTCCATAACACATATATTTTGGTTATGCAGAAACTCTTGGTTAGAGAGAAAAACTGCGGTGGGGATGACACCCACAACTTCACTACTGCAATAATAAAGAGTGCTCGTTTAGAGCTACATGTTTAGCTATTTCTGATAGCTTACCTTGTTAGGAGTAACAAGATCTATTAGATCTACCTTTCTAAAGGATTTTACAACACTTAAACTAAATGATGTACCTGGTTAGAGGCTTTACAATTTATAGACTTGCTTAGAGTCTTTTACCCTATTAAAGGTTTCTCTTACAACTTCAAAATATTACAATAAATCATTACAAATATTTACAACTTTACATCTAGAATGTTACAGTAGATTCTATGTGCTCAGAATAAGATTACCTTGCTTATAGCATACCACGGTAACCCATATAGTAACTCGGTAAACCCTTTTGTTTACTCTGTTCTTTGACTGTTCTCTGAAAACCTTCTCAGTGACCTCTGTGTCTCTATAAGAGTCTTCTTACACTCATGCACACACCTTTTTAATTCTTAACTTATGCTGTATAAATAGATCTCTTATGTCGGTGATCCATTCATTGCTTCGATCTTACAAACATGTTTTATCGAATGAATAACCATGCAAAATATTTCATTGGTTAGATGACCTCAAAATCATACACAATCTTTAAGTGCAATTTCCAATGTGATAACGGTTATATGTTCCTCGATCTTGTAACACATTTTCATATGTATGTCCAAGTTCAATGAATTTGGTAACATGTTTCACTCGGTGTGTCATCTTTGCTACTCGATAGACATGAAATGATACTCGGTAGATAGCTCAATGTATACTACATTCTGAGACTACTTTCTTCAATAACTGACTGGACTGTGCATACCGACTGAATATCTTGGTAGAGATAACCGACTAGAGTATATAGAATAACTTTGAACATAAAACTAATGGCAACTTGATAAATAGTAACATGTTTTTGGTAATGCAAGTTATGTGTATGATTAAACAATGTAATTTCTTTGTAAAATGATGGATTAACCAATGAAAAAAGAAAATGGATTTATGAAATGCCTCCAAATTTGAAAAAATGATATGCAATAAAACTCCAATCCCAACATGTTATTGCAAAAAATATGTAACCCACAAGTCAATATTTAAGAAAATTCTTAGGGTTTTTATCAATTTAACCTTTATATTTATACGATTTAATCACATGAATGAAAGATAAATTACATTAAACTCATTAAAACCAGATTTCTAAATGAAAATAAAAAATAAGCATGAGCTATGTTGGGCTCACCAAAATGCAATGGTGAGAAAATGAGGATTTCACAAATAAAGCCTTGTAAGCTAGGAAATAACCTAATTTTCCAACCAAAACATTAAAGGAAGGTAGAACTCAATTGATCAAATGCAAAAGTATTGAAAGTTGATCAATTTTTTTTTTTGTTTTTTTTAGTTGAAATTGGTTTGAATGTATTTGAATGCTAGGTGATGAAAAATGAATGTAAATCAACATAAACATCAAGATACAAATGTGTTAAACCTTTTTTTGGCTCCCTTTGTCATTTCTCACCAATATTTTGTGAATGAAGCCCTTCTTATGGGAGAGGCTTCTATTGTGGAAGCTAAAGGCTACAAAACCATCCTCTTTGATTATGCCACTACTTCTAGTCAAAAAATCAATTTGGACAAAAAAAATTGCCTACTTTATGAATACCAATCAACCTCTCCAAAATAGGATTGAAAATATTCTCAACTATAACATTTCTCTTTTACCATCTACATAACTGGGCCTCCCTCTCACTACTGGAAAGGTGGATAATTTAGTCTGGGTGAGTGTGATAAAAAAAAATACAAAGAAACCTAGCTGGCTAGAAAGGTGCGGTCCTTAGAAGTGGTAGGAAGCTCTAGGTTTTAAAAGCTTCTTTGCAAAGTACTCTGGTTTACTTTTTCTCCCTATTTCACATCCTTGTCTCTTGGGCTAAGAAATTAGATCAAATCCAATGGAGATTCCTCTATGATGGTGTGGAACAATGAAATATAATTTCCCTCATGGAATGGGAAAAAGTCTACTATACAAAACATGATGGAGGGTTGAGTATCAGAGGTTCCCAACCCCTCAATGAAGCCTTGTTGGTGAATATTGGCTGGAGACTCTTATTTGAAGCTACAAAGTGGACCTAGATTATGACAAGTAAGTATCTAGATAGGATATCTCTAAATTTCTTGGATTTGAATGTTGTGCCTAGAGGCTCTCATATCTAGAACAATATTCTCAAGACCCATGATTTTCTCTCTAAGGTTTTATCTAGTAGTTCTTGGTGATGGCTGAACGTTATGTTCTATAAGGACCCATGGATCTCCCCCATTCCCCTTGAATTCTATCCTATTTGTGTAGCGATTGAAGCTGATATGTCTACTAGTCTTGGGACCTATCTTTGTGATTACCGGGTTCCTCATTTGTCACCAATGTAGTGGAAATTCAAAGCCCTCAATTCTCCCTAGTTGAAGAAGTGTGCTTTGGAAGAGCTTCTTAGAATCCTCAATGCTATCAAATTTTATACAAGAGATGATGATGATGTGTTAGTCTAGGTTCTCTTGAAAGATGGTAATTTCATAGTTAAATCTAGCTTTGAGATCGTCTTGTCCTCCCTGAAACCCCTCTTCAAATAAGACTACATATGGAGAATGAATACTATAGCCAAAGTCTTATTTTCTAGTGGATGGTTTGTCATGGTAGAATTTCAACTATAGATAACCACAAGAGGCATGGCTTCTAGTTGGCCAATAAATGTGTGATGTATGAAAGTGATGAGGAAAGTATTGCACATATTTTATTTCATTGTCCCTTCTCTTGGTATGTTAGACAAAAGGTTACTAGAATGTTTCTCCTGGATTGGATCTAGAATTATGCTACAAAGTGTAATCTGTTGGCATTGTACACTCCAATGAGAAATTGTAGGTGATTGAAGGTATTATCATTGATGGAAACCTTGCAATCCTATGGTACCGCCACTGACAGACTCTACACCAACAGATAGTTTACCGACACCCTAGTTGACATGATTTTGTTTATTATATATTGTATTTATTTGTAATATCTTCTTGTAAGATGACATGACATATTGTAATAAGACTCATATAAGTATGAGATCTTATAGATTATTTTGGGATAGGATATACATAATAGATGGATATAACGAGCAAATATTAAGGTAGATTTTGGAGTAAGGTTTATGGTTGTTGTAAGAGCTTAAACCGGTACTGAACCTGACATAGCAGATGCTAAACTAAAGTAGTACATTATATTGGATTTGCATAATCCATTTTGTAAGTCAGTGAGACTTCCTTTTGTAATTAAGCAGTGAGCTTTAGGCAGTTGGCCTTCTTGCATGTGCAGGCCCCTATTGTAAGTAATATCCATTCATTGGCCAGTGAGTGAATATTGTGGGTCACAAATCCCACCGAGGTTTTTCCCACATCGAGTTTCCTTGTTAAAAATCTTGTATTATGATGTGCTTTCTATGTTGTGTTTATTGTTCATATTTATTGCATTAATTCTTGTTTACCGGTACACTGTTTTGGAATGTAATTTATTTAATAAGGTCAGAAAATCTGTTAATTGGCAAGATACTGATTCACCCCCTCCTCTTAGTATCTTTGGGAATCCTAACAATTGTTATCAGAGCCTAGTCCTCTTTTTTCAAAAGCCTAACAGCTTGAGGGAGATTCTGACACCGGTACAGATGGATAACTTCAGAAAGCAATTGGAAACAACTCTTATAGATTATGGTGTAGAAAAGTTGAAGAATATCAAACTTGAAGATGATCTGAAGGCTGCATAGGAAATCATTCAAGGACTTTAGGAGAATCTTACTATTGATAGAAACAAAAGAAGAGAACTTAATGAGAAGATATAGAATGATGATGATGAAAAGGAAACTCTTAATGATCTTGTAAGCAAGATGAAGCAAGAAAACATGACCTTGAGGAATGAGATGCAAGATATGCCTATGAGATTTTGTAAAGACACTGAAGATAGAAAGAAAAATGAAGATGACTTGGATAGGAGAATCAATGATGCTAGAAATGAAAATCTAAGACTCGGTCATGAAAATTATATGTTAAAGACAGATCTGATTCACTTGGAACATGATAAAACTGAACTCAAGAGACAAAAGGATTTCTTGGAAAATGAGTTGGCTACTACAAATCAACATAAAGAGAAATTCAAGAAAAGTTCAGAAGAACTTGATAATATGCTGAGAAATCAGAAACGTAATGGAGATACTAATGGACTTGGCTTTGAAGTTGGTGAAAACGCTGGTACTGCAAACAATCATGATCACGATAAACTGGTAAGACAACCTAATGCCTACAAATTTAATGGGAAATTCTTTAAGTGTAACAAGTATGGTCATAGAGAGTGTAGATCCAAAAACTATCAGAACACCAATGCACCCACCGGTCAATGTTCTAAATGCAACAAAATTGGTCATAATTCAGAAAATTGTAGAATGAATGTAAGATGTTATGTTTGTGGAAGATTTGGACACTTATCTAATCAATGCAGAACACATACCGACATAGGATATGAAAAAGTTATTCAAAAAAATAATGTGACTTGTTATGCTTGTAACAAGATTAGACATATTGCAAAATTTTGTAGAAGTAAGGCATCATTGGCAAATAACAAAGGACCCAGTTTGAAAGGTAAAGAAAAGGTTGAAGAGGTAAAGCAAGAATTTTCAAAACAATGGATTAGAAAGACAGATCAGAATCTTAATGAAGCTATTCCTTCACTGGTAAAACAGAGTATCACTCCACTGATAGGAGATTCTTCATATAACTAAAAAGAAACCTTTTTGGGGGTATGGCCACTAATTGAAAATCATGCTAGTTTACCCTCGATTGATAGTAAGAAGATGAAATGTTTCTTTACTGACAGATGTGTTAATTTTTCACTTAACCGATAGGCATTTACTATGGTAGTTGAAGGAAATGATATTATAAAGAAAGTGTTTTTCATTCTTTTCACTCACTGAGCATTCAAATTTCCTAAGAGCACAAAAAAACCCGAGCGAAGGCATTCACAATGAGAAGTGAAGAAAAATCTTTCAAGCATCCAAACCTAAAGGAAGATTAAAGTATTTATCAAATCTCCTCTACACCTAAATTCATTGGAAACCCTACTATTGTTGAAGTGGTTAAATCCCCAAGCCTGTATTTAAGATCATACCCAAAGTAGCGAAGTAGGATGATACCCTAGGTGCATTCTCTAAAATACCCAAAGGAGTTACATATGCAGAAGATCCTAGGATATACATACATTGTTATATTGAGGAACTTGGTGCTAATGAAATTATGAACATGTATATGACTTCTATTTGTGATGAGAATGGTATTGTGAAACCGGAATACAAGATCATAGAAATCATAGGTTTTGTGGAAATACTTAGTATTCATGATTTTCCTAAGGAAGTTGTGAGGATTGTACTTAGCAGAGTTCATGGGGAATTCTTTTGGCTTGACTCCATCCACAAGATCACAAGAGAAGCAGTTAGGGTAGTGACTGGCTTACCTTCCACTAATAGCAGGCCTGACAAAAACTAAGAAAGTTCTAAACAACACTGTGAGGACCCTAACCAGTGCAACCCATGACAGCAGATCATTAAGAGTCAATGATGTGAAAGATACAAATGTCAGATTCATTAGCATGATACTAGGATACAAAACTACACATGCTAATAGACTGAACTTTGTTTCTAGTTTATGTATCAAGAGTGCTTATGACATGGTGAACAGTAACACTAAGATTGACATATGTGAATGGCTAAAGGATGAATTAATTGACAATCTAAATAAAATTAAAGGTGATAAGAAAGGTACTTTCAGATTTGGGAATCTACTTGTGTGCATAATGCTATACATTACTAAGGAAGTTCTCGGTATAGGTAGGAAATAATTTTGTTTTCATATATCGGTAGGAAAACAACTATTGGATATCCTTACCGACATGGGAGCTAACAGGGAAAACAACATAATTGAATACTTCCAAGCATTTAAGGCTAGAATGAAAACAAGGGAAAGGTTATCTCAAAGAATAGTTGACAAATATCAAAAGGAAATATGTTTTGTAATCAAGAAACATGAAATCTGGATGGAAGCGGTGGTTCCAAGAACTATTTGGGTAACAGAAATGGGTTATGAGGCAGATGAAAACATAATAGAGACATGCTAAATCCCTACTTGAAGCCCCTAGAGAACCTGAAGAGAAAATATTTGGAAATGCTGAAACCATTGAGATCGAGGTACAAACACTTAAACGAAGGAAGAAAAGAGAACAAACTATCAGAAAAGCAACAAAATAGGCCAAAGAGATCAAGGAAAACATATTAAATATCACTAGTTGGAACTTCATCTGACAGTGAAATCATAGCTGAGTTTAAGAGAGTAGAAAGGAAAAGAAAACCTTCAACGACATCCTCTCCTACACCAAAGAGTACAAGAAGGAAACAATGGGCAGTAAGGCCTCTGGCAAAGAAAATGACACCAAGGAAGAAGAAGAAGGAAAAATAAGTTATTCCTCCTTTAGATAATCTTTTAAATGAAATAATAGATGAAGGAAACTTGTCAAATGTTAGTAAATTGTATGATACTTTTACTAATGAAGAAAAGGAAAGCATAGAAAATAGTATCATTCTACACTTAGACATATAAGAAATTTTTGATAGAAGTTGTAAATGATTTACCGAGTGACTTGATGCAAAAAGACTAGCTATTATGGAATTGGATAAGAAAATAAAGATAGAAAAATTGCTTGTAGTTCATCTAGTGAAATTAGCAGATGAAATTGATGAATTAATAAGTGAGGCAAACAGGGAAATATTATCTAGTGGTCATCGACATGTAGGTTTAATGGCTGGAAGAGTGAATGAAATCTTTGAAGAGATAGCCGATAAATGGGATATCTTCTTTGTGGAGAAAGAAAAACAAGAAGAGCTCAAACGACCCAAAAATTTCAGAGTTTACCAAAAGGATAAGGACAAAGGTAAAGGAAAGGTAGGTGGACCTCCAAACATAAAAGTGACAGACAACTTGCCCCCACCTCCTTCTGATACTCCACTAGTTGAGACTGTTGATACACCACCAATAACTAATAATGTTGAGTTGGAATCAAAACATGAGGACACCAATCCCGATTTAGAATTTTTATATACTATGAATATTGATACACTTGAGGTAAATATTGTGGTTGATAAGGAAACCACCGGTGAAAAGAAAGATGTGGCTACTAAGCCACTAGCTGAGAATATAGCAGTTGAAACACATGAAGAGAAAAGAGTTGAAAATATTGAAATTGGGGTTGAGACACAAACTAAACAATTAGTTAATCCCTTGGCTTCTAGAATGGTGACTGATACCACTGATGCACACATTGAAAACCCCACAGAGTCAGAGAAACCAGCAGAAGAAAGCACAGAGAAACAAATTGAGGTACACACTAAGAAACAGGAAGAGAAAAAGGTTGATGTACAAACTGAGACAGTGCCACCGGCAACTGCTGAGAAACCCAAGCCTTTGCTAGTTGAGATGTAGACACAAACTGACCTATCAGAGGTCAACACAAGCACAGAGGTTTCTCACATTGGTGAAATGCAGATTGTTAAGGTAGTTGGACAATCGTCTAGTTCTTCCATAATAGAATTTAGACCAACTAATGCGATAGTGGTACTATTGGATTCCATCAAGAAAATAACATATTGTAATGCACTTGCATACAAATCTATTGATGATACAATTCCTTTATTAAAATTGATTGCACCCAAGTGCAATGTGGACAATAAAGATTCTTTGAGCCAATTAGACACATTGTCTAAGTATATCACCAGTAAC
Organism: Cryptomeria japonica; assembly: GCF_030272615.1. Taxonomy (NCBI): domain Eukaryota; kingdom Viridiplantae; phylum Streptophyta; class Pinopsida; order Cupressales; family Cupressaceae; genus Cryptomeria; species Cryptomeria japonica. The sequence goes on along the minus strand of NC_081411.1, from coordinate 376,840,550 downwards.
ATATTAACAGTTGAACATATAAATGAGGAGACATTTAGAGAGAAAATGAATAAAGAAAAAGAAAAATTCTTTGATGAGTCAATAAAGAAGTGCATGGGACACATTGATACCCTATTACCGGCACTTAGAATAACAATAATGGAATTTAAAGAGTTGTACAGGGACACATGTAAAACTAATATTTTGACAGTTGACATAGATAAGGAGATCAACAGAAACCAGAAAGAAATAAATAATATAGCTGATAATCTCATCAGTTCATCAGAACCCATAACAATTATAGAGTAGGAAATAGCAGGTTTTGAGGAGAAAATTGAAAAATTGAAAAAGAGAAGGAAAGAATAAATTTCAAGGCTAAAGAGCTTAAGTGCAAACTTGGTTCGAAACTTGAAAACCTCATCTCTTTGAGAAAAGAGATCTCAGAGGCACTTGTTCCAGGACTAAAGACACCGAAAGAGAAAATGCACATCCTCATCGGTACAATTCAAAGGACTGAAGCATCATTGAAGGATAGTGAAAGGTTCACTCAGAGCCTGAATTTTGCATTAGCAGACCTATTTCAGATTATAACCAACCAATTATAGGGTTCTAGCTGAGAACTACACTCAGTTGACATTTTTGATAGCCTTTGTCATTGATGTCAAAGGGGGAGTAGTAGAGATGAGAAAAATGATGGATAGAAGAGATCATCTGCTTAGGGGGAGCACACCGTTTTTGCACAGTTTTTGGTGAGATTTTTGGACTTCAAATTTTGGATACATTTTTGAATTTTTCTCATGGGTGTTACCATCAATGCCAAAGGGGGAGATTGTTGGCATTGCACACTCCATTGAGAAATTTTAGGTGATTGAAGGTATTGTCATTGATGGCAACCTTGCAGTCCTATGGCACCGACAGACTCTACATCGACAAATAGTTTACCGGCAGTGACAAAGATGATTACCGACACCCTGGCCAACAGGATTTTGTTTACTATATATTATATTTATTTGTAATATCTTCTTGTAAGCCGACATGGCATATTGTAATAAGACTCATATAAGTATGAGATCTTGTAGATCATTTTGGGATTGGATATACATGATAGATGGATATAATGAGCAAATATTAAGGTAGATTTTGGAGTAAGGTTTATGGTTGTTGTAAGAGCTTAAACCGGTACTAAACCTAGCATAGCAGATGCTGAACTAAAGTAGTACATTGTATTGGATTTGCATAATCTATTTTGTAAGTCAGTGAGACTTCCTTTTGTAATTAAGCAGTGAGCTTTAGGTAGTTGGCCTTCTTGCATGTGCAGGCCCCTATTGTAAGTAATATCCATTCATTGCCCAGTGAGTGAATATTGTGGGTCACAAATCCCATCGAGGTTTTTCCCACACCGGGTTTCCTCATTAAAAATATTGTGTTATGGTGTGCTTTCTATGTTGTGTTTATTGTTCATATTTACTAAAGTGAGCAGATGCTGAACTAAAGCAGTACATTATGTTGGATTTGCATAGTCCATTTTTTAAGTCAATGAGACTTGCTTTTGTAATTAAGCAGTGAGCTTTAGGTAGTTAGCCTTCCTGCATGTGCAGGCCCCTATTGTAAGTAATATCCATTCATTGGCCAGTGAGTGAATATTGTGGGTCACAAATCCCATTGAGGTTTTTCCCACATCGGGTTTCCTCATTAAAATAATTGTGTTATGGTGTGCTTTCTAGGTTGTGTTTATTGTTCATATTCATTCACTGTTATGGTGTGCTTTCTATGTTTCTATGTTGTGTTGATTGTAATTAAGCAATGAGCTTTAAGCAATTGGCCTTCTTGCATGTGCAGGCCCCTATTGTAAGTAATATCCATTCATTGGCCAATGAGTGAATATTGTGGGTCACAAATCCCATCCAAGTTTTTCCCACACCAGGTTTCCTCGTTAAAAATATTGTGTTATGGTGTGCTTTCTATGTTGTGTTTATTATTCATATTTACAATATTGTTCATGTTTATCATATACTATATTTATTTGTAATATCTTCTTGTAAGCCGACATGGCATATTGTAATAAGACTAATATAAGTATGAGATCTTGTAGATCATTTTGGGATAGGATATACATGATAGATGGATATAATGAGCGAATATTAAGGCAGATTTTGGAGTAAGGTTTATGGTTGTTGTAAGAGCTTAAACCGGTACTGAACCTGGCATAACAAATGTTGAACTAAAGTAGTACATTATATTGGATTTGTATAATCCATTTTTTAAGTCAGTGAGACTTCCTTTTGTAATTAAGTAGTGAGCTTTAGGCAGTTGGCCTTCCTGCATGTGCAGGACCCTATTGTAAGTAATATCCATTCATTGGCTAGTGAGTGAATATTGTGGGTCACAAATCCCATCGAGGTTTTTCCCACACTGGGTTCCTCGTTAAAAATATTGTGTTATGGTGTGATTTTTATGTTGTGTTTATTGTTCATATTTACTACATTAATTCTTGTTTACCGGTACACTATTTTGGATTGCAATTTATTTAATAAGGTCAAAAAATCTGTTAACTGAAAAGATATTGATTCACCCCCCCCTCTTAGTATCTTTGGGAATCCTAACATAATATACTAGGTGGGGTAATTCCTTTTAATCAACACATATCTCTTGAATTGTGACAAAAACAAATTCACACTAGATTGGGCTTATGGAAAGAGAAGAATAACAAAAATTTTAGGGAAAGAAGGTGCTAATGGGAGGAGTTAACCAACACGATCATTTCTAATGTCAAGGAGAATATAATTTATATTGTGAAATGGAAACATTCTCACCCTCCACTTCCTCTAGATTTGGTGATCGCTAGATCTTGGGATATGGAGTCAACCCTTTCCAGCTTTTATGTCCCTCTTATTGGCTTCTGCAATGCTATTTAATGGATCCCCTCGACACCTATAACTGACTAAAGTTGAATTTTGATGGGTCTTCTCATGGCAACCCAAGTTAGGCGAGAGGGGGGGGAGTGATCAAAGACTCATGTGGTGGCCTCATCTGTGCTAATATGGTAAAATTTGGTGTACAAACCTCTAGTGTGGTTGAATTGGCTATGATTTATCATGGGTTAGATGCTTCAAGGGATAAGGGAGTCAAACACGTCATTTTTGAAGGAGATTCTAACAATACAATCATGATGCTTAATGGGGTGGGTAAACCAGATTGCAAGACTCCCTCTCTCATCACTAAGTGTTGTTCTCTCCTTCCTACTCTCAGTGACATCATATTTTTCCATGTGTGGTGGGAAGGCAACTGTGTGATGAACAAGCTAGTAGGGCTTGATGCATTTGTTAATAATTTTAAAATATGGACTCACCTACACAAAATATCGATTGTGGCTTGTGCCTTGATTTTGAGTGACACCTATTAATGATGCATAATCCGAAGATTTCCTTTTTGGTACTTTCCATTCTCACCTTTTCTTTTCATTGCTTGATAAGGTGGCATAATTTAAATTTTGGTACCTACCACTGTATCTCTTAGACCTGTCTCTTTCTTAATCTGGCTTCAAATTCTTCAGATATGGGTGGTAATTTGAACTATATTGAACTGATGAATGCTTTGAATTCAAGAATAATGGGGAGCTTTTAAGTAAGGTGATTCAAGACAATTTGAACTCTTATGTGGAGGGGATGATTGACCATGATTGTAAGCTCTCTACTTGTAATTGTGAATAAATTAGGGTTTCCACCATTACATGTATGAAAACCATTAATTTTGTGACTTAAAGACCATTACATTCAAAAGAGGGTTCCAATCCAATAGATCTAATCACAATCAACAAGGATTAGGACTAAGAATTCTGATTGGATTGGGAGTTTTTGATGGATAAATCTCTTTTGTAAGTTAAATTTCTCAAATTAGGATAAAAGTGTTGAAAATGAATGTAAAAAAATAGAAAAAGTAAGCTACTATTATCAGATTGAGCCATAAATCTAGATCTGAGGAATTTTAGTAGATTTGGATTGTTCCCAAAAAGAGCTCCTAAAATGCTAAGATTATTTCGCCCATGCCCTAGTCCTTTCAACTTCTTTCACTCCAATGGGGTATCTAATAATCACTGTAAACAATGCTTATTCTAAAGATCATAACTTTGTACCTATTTCTTGCACACAAAAAGAAGGGGAAATAGGTTGGGAATAAGGGTTTTCCCAAGTCAAACCCTAGTTTTGGAATTAATCATGAAATATAAATGAAAGATAATTGAACTGTAGTAATGGAAATGTTCTCCCTTTGATGGTGATGCTGAATAATGACTAGAAAAAAAATGATATACCTCCTTGTGAAGTTTTATTTGTCTCCACACAAAATTAGGGTTTTATGAAGTCTTCATCAACATGGAATATGAATGTCAACTCCAATGCTTGAAGGAAGAGTGATTGCTTGCTCACTTGACTTGAATTCTTGATTGCTTGATGTCAAATTGAATTTCATGTGTGTGTATCCCTCAATGGGAGGGGAAATCCCCCTTTTATACTTGCCAGTCGAAAATCATATTAATTTTTTGACATAGGCCGACATGGGGCTAGGTTTCCTGCTCAAATTTTGAAACAACCAAGGGGCCCAAAGCAAGGCCCTAATTGAGAGCACCAAGGTGAAACCTTGATTTTGAAATTAATCCTAAAATGAAACTTAAATTAAATTGGAAAAGGCCTTCTTTTGAGGGCAAGGCTAGATCTTAATTGTAAATGCGTGAATTGGAACTTAATACCTTGATAAATTTTTCCTTGAATCTCCATCTAAGGGTTGATAGTTTCATGTTGAATGTATTATTAGAATCATGATCATGGTGTCATCATGAATGCTCGAACTTTGTCCTTGACCTCTCCATCAATTCCTTGATGCTTGCTTGCTTGCTCGGTTGAATTTGCTTGATCTTGAAAAATATGAATTGAAGATATAATTGAGAGTTATAATTGTGAAGTAGAGACCTAATTATGAAATAAAAATGTGCAAATGAGGGGATTAGGTTTTCTTTTATACCTAAGTACATCAAAAGTAATTAAAATTACAAAGTTGGTCGATCTTGGGAATGATTTATTGCCTTACAAATGTTACCATTGTGAGGAAAAAAAATTGGATCCTAATTAAGGAGACCAGGGTGAGTGGGTCTGCTCGATCCTAGGTCCAAGGCGACCAAACTACCCTGCTCCTCTTAGTCAGGACCAAAATTGAGGCAAGACCCCAAAGAAGTGTTAATCCATGAGAGACCAAAATGCTAAAATGAGGCCTCAATAAGGAGAAAATTATATAGGGATACAATTTATGATTCTACACTCATCAAATCCAAATATAGAGATATAATCAAGTTGAATGAGGGAGGTATGCAACTTGATTTTATGTAACAATTCTATACAACAAACATTAAGACTCGATACATTATGAACTAGGGTATGTTTCATTGGATAGCCATGTCAAACCATAATGATCATGAGGGCATCATACTAAATTTTGAAATTTCAAAGTAGGTGGCTTATGTTGCTTGAACATAATATCCATCTTTATTTCATGCATATCTAGAATGGTTGCTACATCATTTGATATATCAAAAGGTGAGTCAATTACCCTCTATAAGGATTCTTGTAGCATCTCATTGTATGTAAGTGAAGTTTGAAACAAATATTTGTAGCATCCTAAAATTGTGACACTTGCAATTTCGACTGCATTTGGGTCTTCACGATGGCGACGCAACGTTGAACTTGAATGGAGACCCCAAAACCTGCTTGTGACATCAAAAACTGCATATTTCTGCACCTTGGCATGATCCTTCCTTGCACCCTACTGTCCCGGGAGGTGGGACCATGGCGCCCAACGCCCTATTTTGGGCCCGGTCTCTTGTTGGGCATCGGGTCTTTAAGTTTGCAATTCGGAAAATGATGTTCCTAGGTCGGCCTAAGGTCAGAAAAATCAGTCTCTCAACCCTAATTGACAAGTATATAAACTACTTTTCCTCTCCTATAACGAGGAGGAAAAATATATGCGAGCAAGAGGCGGAAGCGATATTCAAACATTCAAACATTCAAGCATTCAAGCATTCCTTCAAACAATTGAGCATTCTAAGTCTCCATTCAAGGCTAGGTGTTGCATTCAAGACAAGGATTCAACCATTGAAGAGGAGATCACTTACAACATACAACATACAACATCATTACACCTTCGCATGTAAGAATACAAACATTCTTACAACAAGGTATCAGTACTTGTTTACATTACAAACATTTACATTTATAGCATTCTCATTTCTTGGTTAATTCCAAAACCAGGGTTTGACCTAAAGGCAAACCCCTAATCCCTAACCCCCTAATCATCCTCTCTTTTCTGTGTGTAGGTTGTAGGTACACGGCTGTAATTGAAGATCTGGAATCCTTGTGCAGAGACGAACAGATCTCCCTTCGTTTCGTGGATTTTTCGGAGGACCGTGTGCACTCCGGGCGCCATCAACTTTCGCTCAAATTTGCAGAACAGCACCGTCTCGACATTTTACTACTAATTTCAGGTCCATAGCTTCATCTTGTGTCCCTATCTCCATCTATAAGCGAATCTTTCTTACTTTACATGCATTCCTAGTTCAATCATTCTATCTACATTCTTTACAAAAGAGGGTATCCTTGATGTCTTAACCCTTGAAACTCATTTAGAATCTAGTCTTGCATTGTGTGGGATTGGATCTTGTGGGTTTCAGCCCCTCTTTTGAATGTAACGTCTATCCTAAGTGAGAACCGTCAACCCTAGTGACCCTCTTTTTTCTCTCCTTGGAGTGGAGTGGGGGGAACACCTAGTGTTCGATTTTTCCGCTTTACAATATTAAAAGGAGCTCTTAGATGGAGTACCACATCTTAAAACAACTTACATATGGTTATAATCATAATATAATCATCACAAACGAAAATGAAAGAAAATAAAAATTGAGTCTTTCCATATGGACCCTAGTTGGCTTAACTGGTGTCTCACAAGAATGTCACCATATTGTTCACCTATCTTTTACTAGTGCTTCTAAACTTGCAGACTCAAATATCTAGTCAACATACCATCATAAAATCATCTCTGAAGCAACATAATAATTCAATGTCATATCTCATATTTCTATTCTAAACAAATACATGTTTGTTCAAATGAAGTATACACATTCATAAACATATACACTTATCATATTGACACATGTATGTAACATTTCTAATCTATGCAAATATTTATGTCAAGAATCACAAAATACATGTCTAAAATTTTAGACTATAACATGGAATTAAGATTTACTACATATATGCAATACCACAAAAGTCTAGTGCAAAACATGCACATACATATATAATATGTCAATATAATAAACTATGAAATGTAAAGGCATTGCAAACACATTCTTGTGAAAACAAGGTACTCTATCAAGGTCATCGAAGCTCATGAAATATGCATATTAAAGATAACAAAATAAGCAAGTCTAGAATTCAAGTCTATATAAAAATTAAATCATGTCATACTACATATAGATTACATCACCAAGTATAATGTGGAACATAAGGATCTCAAAATTTTATTTTTACTTTATCCCCATCCTTGGCAAGTTGAACCTCAATACCCATTATTAACCTATATAGGCCTTTTTTATTAAACATGAGTTATACTTCCATTTTCTAGCATGATAATTAAATGAAATTAATGAAGTTATTTATTGTTATAAATTAAAAATAATTTTGAAATGTTTTTATGATGAAATAAAATACACGAAAAAATTATTGAGCCAATGTGGAAGTGCACACACAACACAACATGATACACTCGCACTAGTTTATTTTTTATTTCCCCCTAGATTGTTGCACTTTATAACTGGTTTTATGGACTAGCCTATTTGGAATAAGTAATTTTTTTTTTACAAAATTAGTGCAAAATTGTGTCTAAGAGACTTGGAAGAAAATATATATTTTTATAAGTTGGTTCACAACCAGGAGTAATGAATTAAACATTTAAAAAAAAAAAATTGTTTTCACCTAATTTTGTAGTGAAATTTTTTGAAAAAATTCCCTTTATAGAAGGAAATATTAAATGAAAAATATAAGGCACAACACCATGCGAGATGCAATGAAACAAGTACTCCTTCACATACAAAAAAAATTCTCATGCTCATTTTGTATACCAATTAAGCAAATCTTCATATAGTAAAAAGTTAATTGTAGCCTATTCAAAATTATGGATTACAATTTTTTTAAATCTTAATATGTGATCTACAACAAGAAAAATCATGCCAGCCAAAAATACTGAGAATATGTTGGCTAAAGAATTAGATTTATATGCATTTTTTCAGTTTCTAAAGATTGGGCTCTTATGACTTGTCAATAATAGCTTGCTATTGATAAAGAATCCTTATGACCTATATAAATAGCTCTAAAAATATCTTTTTAATGTCTACAATTGCTAAATGCATGCCAAAGGAAGATTCATCTAGAAAAACTTAAGAAGAAAGACTTAAGAAAAGAACATGTTATTTACAAAAAGGTTTCCTAAAATAATTACATGTTAATAAGTGTTTGATGAGAGGGATTTCATGCATAAGGAATTGTGCTAACTCAAAACAATGTCACCGATAAGAGACACCATTTCTTAATTTGAATCTACAAACCCTCATGAAAGGAAAGCATAAATTGTAGAAACAAAATAAATCGAAGATTTGATACCATTTCAAAACTTGAGAGTTAGAATGATAAATTATGAAATATAGAATAAATAAAATAAATCTAAAATATTGAAGTACATGAGAATTTAATTAAAAGACATTTAAGCGAGAAAAAAAATTCACACCTGAAAACAACTCAAATATATATATCATTATAATATAAGTATTACAAGAGAAAAAAGAAAGAAAATAAAACTTTATTCATTCCATATGGACCATAGTTGGCTTAAGTGGCTTCTCAAATGTCACTATTTTGTTCGCCTATTTTCTATTATCTCATGTAAATCGACATAGTAAAATATCTAGTTTAACTCCGCCAAAAAATCATAGCCAAAGCATGATAATAATTCAATGTCATATCTTATATTACTATTCTAAACAAATACATGTTAAAATAAAGCATACACATTCATAAAACTATCAGTTGCATGCAATGTGTGCACAACAGGAAGCTGATAGGGGGTACGAGCTAGAAAATGGCCAGTCTGTACAATGGTTAATGTGGAAGTGAAGAGGTTTTATGAGCTGTTCATGAGCTGTGACCGGAGGTTTTCTTCCCAGGGTTCTTTCCTCTGGTACGCTCTTTGAATCTTGTGTAAAAAATAAAAAATATTAATAAAAAAAATTTAGTAGAATAATCCACTTTTATTGATAAAAATATATATATATATATATATATGAAAGTGAGCACAACTCTTGAATAAAAAAATGTATTTAGTAGAGGAGTTTTGAATAAAGGAAAGATGAAATTTGGAAATAGAAATGTTGATTTGAACAGTTTGGAGAAGACGTAATGCTTTGAGAAGTGAGAAGAGTAGTTTGCTAGTGGCAATGTGATCTGCAGAATGGAAAGGGCAAGCAAAATTAGATAAGGAGCGTAATTAGAAGAGTAAAAAAGTTGAAAACAAGAAAGCAGCATGTAAAGAAGCTCTTTAATGCGAGGGAAAGGGATATACCAGTTGAAAATCATATTTGGAGATGATGCACAGTGGCATTGTGTGGAACTTGTGCAATCGAAGCACAAATATGGAAGTGTCATAGGACCACCTGCCATTATTTGGAAGAGAATGTGGACCAATAAATATATAATAGAGACTACATATACGGAGAATGTGTAATATGTATACACTTGTGTTGCACCAATCAGTAGTCAATAAACAATATAAATGCTTCCTAGATAGGTTGGAATGCATGGACACCTAGATAGCTTTATTCAGGTGTGATTGCAATTGCGCCACTAGAGAAGTATGCAAAATAGGAAACCAAATAGAAGGTGCATGAACTGTTTGCCATAAAAGATTGTAAGGGTCCACATAGTCCAATATTTATTTAGTTCTTATGGAACAATGAACTAAAAACAAATCTGGTATAAAGATCAAGAGAAGAACTTACCTGTGAAGATGCTTCTTATTGTAGGGGTGTTTGTAACTTGCAGGAAATGGATGCTGACCCTATCGCAGTCGCTGAACATATTAGTACAAAACCAGGAGAGACGCTAAATGTAAGAAACGGAAAGGGGAAACTAGGAAGGCTGCACCTTTTTGTTGTCACCAAGACAATAATTTAAAGTAGAAAAGAAAGGTAAACACAAGCTAGTAAAGTCAATATGAAAATGATAATATTTCTAGAATAAATAGCAAGAGAAGAACATACCTGTGAAGATGTTCGTTATTGTAAGGGTGCTTGCAACCTATGGGAAATGAATGCACACCCTGTTGTATATGCAAAGCATATAAGTAGGAAAGCATGGGAGACGCTTAAAGTGAAAAAAGGAAGGAGAGAGTAGGAAGGTTGCATCTATTTTGTTGTGACCAAGGCAATAATAAAAAGAAGAAAAGAAAGGTAGAGGTAAGCTAGTAAACTGTAAAATCAAAGAATACCTGAGCAGAGGTTGCATTGAGTATGAGCTGTTTTTATCTATGAGGCACCCTGTACAACAAAGTGAAACAAGATATGTAGAAAACCACAAAACTTTTAAAAAATGTAATTGCTTGATGTTGAATTAGAAGATGATACCAAGTAGACTATGTTTTGAAAGTGGCAGTTCAATGTTTGATCAGAGAGTTCTTGCAATCTGGCTTCTTCCTTTCTTCTGATAGTTGTATAAGCATTATTCGCCATCTTTGAATATCTTTCAAAAGTGGAAGGCAGCTGAATTCTCAAACCTTAAATCGATTTGACTCTTGAGATTGTAGTAAATGTGAGGCCCTATTTTTCAGTTTTGCCAATATCTATTGTTGCTCTATCCAAAGTGAGATGTTGATATTTCTGAATAGTGATAGCCCAAGCCATTGTAAGAGGGAGATATGTATGACTCCCTTGAGTTATTGGAGCAATAGGAACACATTTTGGTTGTACAATATCCTATTGTGGCCCATTATAATGTTGGAATTAAATGACAACATATTTTGGCAATTCTGGTGGTTTAGAATTTGTATCATACACAATTGTTTTGATTTGTCCTAAGGATTCATTGACAATACCAACTTCAATCCATAAATTAGCAATCAACATTACTAGTTCATTTATACAAAGGAGTATCTCAGATGAGAGATTCTCATCATTATCGTAATCAACATTACTTTGCCTTGTTATTTGAGAAACATTTTGGGCAATTGGCAAGTGTAATTGCTTTAACATTTTAATATTATGTTTCTTAATAGATGCATTTGTTGCAAATAAATGTATGCAGCTATCAAATTCTATTTCTTTAATGGTCTATTTAGTGGATGATCAAGATATAAGAGTATCCCAATCTGCTTGGAGCATAGAGGCAATTTTAATGTTGTGAAGGATAGCACGAAATTGTTGTTGTATTTAAGATGAACCTTATTGGCGGGAAGTGGTATCCAATGTTACCACAGTTGTGAAAGAACACCATAGTATAAGGGTTGTAGACTGTGATACATACAAAGGTTTATCCATTACAAGGGGTAGTTGACCCAGATCTTCGACTAGAATTATTTACACACCTCCAAATGGTTCATGATGTTTAAGAGGGAATGCTTGGCATAATCTGTCATTTATTTTTCAAAAGTAGTTTAGGACCCAAATAACACATTTCATCTATTAGAATGTATTGTAAATATTTAAATTGCTCTTGGAACAACATCAAAGACTATCCTGTTAAAGGCTGAATTTCTTTAATAGGAATGAGAAGGCCAGAGTGGATTTTAGTTGCTTAGATATTATATGCAAAAACATGTGTTGGGGCCAAGACAAGCAATGGACTATTCTTGCCATCAGAGAAAGTGTTTAGTTTTTGTCTGATGCATTCTATTAAAAAGGATTTACCAGTGTCTATCGTTCCTTGGATAATCATTCGTAGAGGTGCAATGCTATGATGAGATGTATAATGGGAAAGTATAATGTCAAGTGCAATTTTCTATTTGGTCAAGCTAATTAAAAAGTAGTGTTGTTTGAAGAAGGTGGGTGTTTGCCAAATATTAGGTTGGAATTCAAGTTTTTTTGTATAAATAAAGTTAACAACAAAACTGTCAAGCTTTTAAGTGAGATTAACGACATTCCAATTGTAGTTAATATCATAATCATGCTTGCCCAACATTTGGAGGTCACTTTTATCAAAATTGTTTGAAGCACCCATTTATGAGAGGTACTCCTATTCATATTGATCTTCATTTTCTGCATTTAGGAAACCATCATCATTAGTTTCTTCATGATTTTCTATAGAGCAATCTTGTTCAATTCCATTAATATGCCAACGGAGGTAACCATTCATGTGTAATGATTTCCAATTTGTAATAATCTACTCCCTTGATGTTCCTATATTTGTAGGAATATGACCAAAGGGCTTGTATAGGAGCAATTCACTCCAACAAAATGTTTCAAACTCATCATCATCTTCATTTGGTGAGAATTTAAATTGTGGGTAAACATTAACAATGACATGGTTTTGTATTTTTTGCTATTTTCCTCTCTTGCGTTGGTTATTGAAGGAAAATTATTATGTTTATTTAATCAAGGACACATGTTCCAACTCAATAGGCCTTTGTATATAAGCTGAAATGTAAGACATAGAGATTTCAACACTATCATTTGAGTTTGTGACATGATGTAAAACTTTCCTACCAACATTGAGCGAGACAAAATGGTGGCTACAACTTATCAATGATAGCTTTGTAACATATGACAAGTTTCTTGTGCACTAATATCTCAATCAGCAACTATCCCCATCATGAATTTTTGATAGGCCAATAAAATGGTATCTTCAACATTTGTTGTTGCAATTTTTTTTTTGAGCATGTCAGTATAGCTTCCCGACTTTTATTCTGATTTGAAAACATATTTCGAGATATATTGGAGAACAACCTTTTTTGAATAGACAGGTTAGCAATCAACATTTGTCTGCCATCTGGAATGCATAATTGGGTTGTGAATATTTAAATGGCTTTCATTTCTTGTTGGTTGATAACATGGCTTACGCTCATTGTCAACAATCAATGATGATATCTCTTGTTCAGGCCATGGAGATTTGTGTTGGCATTCGAATGTAGAACCCTTTTTGCCCAAGAAAGTATATTCTGAACATTTTGTATGTCAATCCACAACTTTGACTAACTCCTCATAATCTAAGAAAGGGTCAATAACTCAAATTTGGTTTGTATCAACCAAGCATGGGTCAAACATGGAAGCGGTAGAGACTTTATTGGCTCTATCAAATTGTTTGTGAGGATTCCAAGATGAAACATATTTATCAAAGAAGGATTTTGCTGATTGCACATCACTATAATTGGTCCAGTCTATGTTGTCCATATTAGGTGCATCAGGTAGCCACAAGAATTCATGAATGTGTGATGAGCCTGATGTTGCCATTCATATATGTACCAGTGGTCTTTTGACTTTAAATTTTTTAATATAACCTCTTCACAAAATATTGCAAATCTAAAATGAAAGTATAATAATGTTATATGAGGATTGTGGACAACATTTTCTATCAATTATCTCCTTGTTGAGTGAAAAATTATGGATGAATTTGTTGAGAACAATTTATGTAGGTCGGGCCATTTTGTTTCAACTGACCTCAAAGTGAAAAATATTGAGGGTTCCCAATTGGTTTATCATCACAGTGAGATCTATTCCAATATTCTTGACTACCTCGCAATGAAGTTGCAAACTACATCAATTGTTTGGGCAATTGATTAGAAGGTGTATCCTGTAATTGTTGGTGCAAAACTTGCAAAGTAGCTGGGTAAGATTCTTCTAAATTGGTCCCTATGAAAACAACAGTTGATTGTTGTGAATGATGTCTCATTATCATATTATAAATATAATATGAAAATATAACGTGTTGTCCAAATTGTCATTATATCTAATTAAGTCAAAAGCATATTCATGTAAATGAACAAGTTTTGTTCTTGGTTGGAGGGGCAGTGTAGATCCATTTGGAAACAAATTTGGGAAAGCCATATAAAACAACCATTTAGTGATTTATTCATTTATGGGTGAGCAAGTTATTTCAGGCCAAGAAATTACATTGTCCTCATCTATTTCTAGCTGCAATATTTTATTAATAGCATCTAGTTCATGTGGTGAACATGGGAGATTTGGAATAAATGATGATGTTCTCTAAAATTAAGCTTCATCACTATCAAGTAATGTCACTTGAGTTTCAAGGATACTCGGTGGACCAACATGATCTTCAAAGCCATGTAAAAAAATTGATATATCAATAGTTGTTTCTGGCAATAAATTAGCAATAGTAAAATCAATTACAACATCATTGTTGTATCAATCATGTTGGATTTCATAATTCAATGCATCCATAACATGGAATTTAATTACATAATAATCATAATTTTTACTTTCCAAATTCATTCTTTAGATAATAAGTAGTTCCAACTGGTGTAATTTATGTGGCAAAGTAGTTGCTATTTCTATAATGTCATATGAGAAATTTATAGTGTGTCCTATATACTTGTATTGACCTCCTCTTGCATGGATAACTTGCAAAACATGAGCAACCCTTGCTATAAGCATTTCCTCTACTTGTGAAAGTCTTTTTAAAATAAAAGGCTATTCACCGAGATCCATATTGTTTACAATTGAAAAGAGATGAATGCCCTTTTCACAATAGAATCTTAAGCAAATAATATCTCATTGATTTGATCTTACTAGAATACCAGTATACTTTTCTTTACAGACAACATATGTTTTTAGTTTTGATAACTTATTAATCCTTCTTCAAAAAGCAATCAATGTATGAGTGAACTCAAAAGACTTAAAAGTGTTTGACATACAATCAATTGCAACAATGAGAGGTACATTTGTCTCTTGAATTATAGGGAGAGGATCCACATTGGACTCATTGTGTTGCATAATTGCATGAGGTAATACTTTTTTATGGCATTGTGTTCTAGTTTAGGAATAGATTTTGTGTTCAAGGCGTAATGTTTTCTCAATCACAATAGGTTCAAATTGTGTTGCAACCAAAGCTTCTAATGCATGTGGTTTATTTGAGGTTGTTTCCTGACTTTGTCACTTCAAGAACCACTTTTTCGATACTCCTTTTTGCTAGGCATAGTAAAGGTTGCTCTTTTCTTTCTTTTTATCTTTTTTTATTTTATATTGTTCCATAGCAGTATCAATGCATATCTCAAAGACATTGTAGGAGGAAATTGTATTAGAATAGTAATTGATTAGGAGGAAATTTATGTAAGTAGCAATACCAATGATTGTTGCACACGTGGAAATAATTAACAATCTTCAATCAATAGAACCCCAATTCCCTTTCAATGGTTCTCCACCCTCCTCCGCTGATTGATGATGAAGGAAAGATATATATATATATATATATATATATATATATATATATATATATATATATATATATATCTGTGTGTGTATACATATATATATGTACACATATATATGTACACATATACAGATATATACATATACATATACATATGTATACATATACATATGTATATATGTATATATATATGTATATATATGTATATATGTATATGTATATATATGTATATATGTATATGTATATATACCCCCTCTAAAAAAATACGTGCTGGGCCAAGGTGCGCATCTTGTTGGGGGTGCCATGCACACAACTATGTATAGATATCTGTATACGTATATATATGTATTTATATATATGTATATATATATATACCCCTTCTAAAAAAATACCAGGTGTGTATCTTGTTGGGGGTGCCATGCATACAACTATCATCACCACAATAAGTACTGAAATCAATGTAAGATGGAATACATCATATCCCATGATATGAAATCACCTATCTAATAGTATCTAAATCCATAATGCATCAAGATAGTATCTAAATAATAAGTCTAACATGAAAATCAAAGAACTCCCATGACGGGCTCGGGAAAGGCCTCATAACTAAACCTGATTAGACCGAACATTTATATATGCACATATACAAACCACTTTACAATCAAGACTATATGCAAGTATACACATGCAAATGAACAACTAGTTTGACATACAAACAACAACACACAAAAATATAGTTAAGTATATATGTGTGTATGTGTTAATGTTAGTATGTCTAGGCAAATTTCAATTTTTGTTTTCATACCTTCCTATGCCTGCATATGCAAAGATGCATATATTAGCAAAGATTATTTATATATATATGCAGATATAAATCTATATATATATATATATATATATATATATATCTACAATGTTATTAATGTTGACTTGAAGTGCTTTCTAAAATGTAAGATTGTTAAAATAAAAAGGAGCGATGAAAATACGTGTTTAATAAAATTAGGTATTGTAAGAGCTACCTGCAATTATGCAAAATAATAATTAGTAAAAGTTTTGAGCAAGCCTCAATAAGATGCAAAACAACACACTATTAATATGTCCTCATACTTAATAGTATAGTGTTTGCAACAATTGAGGTAGAGTTTCTACAAACTAAATATTGTGCTAAAATTACAAAATCCATATAGAGAAGCTCCACACAATGCACAAACCAAAATGGAAATCTAGCTTTTTTTGTGTAGAATGGAATCATGTCGTTGTACCCATGCGAGCAATTTTTGCAAGTAAATTACTACACTCAGCTTCAAAATCAATCCTTTCCACTTTTTTAATTGTTACTTTCAATCTATGCTTAGAATTGTATGTTTCAGTTGACACCAAAAGTGTCAAGGTGTAGTAGATGAACATAGCTTTATCAAGTATACTAAGAGGCATTTTATCTTTTGTCAAATCATACTGCAGTATGTACAATTCCTTGGTATATGTGCCCAACAATTGTGTGCCAACCTCATCAAATGCATTATCCCAAAGTCTTCTTGTTCAATCTTGTAGTTTCATCTATAGGAGGTATTTATAATTGCATTGAGGGACTTGTGTTTGACATCTAGGGTACATCCATTAACTTTTGCCTAATTTAATACATTTCTTTTTACATTTTTTACCATTGATTTGTAAAGGACAAGTCGTATAATAAAATTGGTCATCCTTTATGAATCTCAGCACAGTTGTATTAGTAGTTTCAATAATTTCTAGCGCAACACTCATGTGCTCAAATATGGATGCAATTTTCATTCTACTATATTAGCTATTAATGTGACAACTACCTGTAGAGTGCGGATCAAGGTATGTTGGTATTGGACCTCTCAATCTAAGAGCTACCTATTTAATAAAATTAGGTATTGTAAGAGCTACCTGCAATTATGCAAAATAATAATTAGTAAAAGTTTGAGCAAGCCCCAATAAGATGCAAAACAACACACTATTAATATGTCCTCATACTTAATAGTATAGTGTTTGCAACAACTGAGGCAGAGTTTCTACAAACTAAATATTGTGCTAAAATTACAAAATCCATATAGAGAAGCTCCACACAATGCACAAACCAAAATGGAAATCTAGCTTTTTTTGTGTAGAATGGAATCATGTCGTTGTACCCATGCGAGCAATTTTTGCAAGTAAATTACTACACTCAGCTTCAAAATCAATCCTTTCCACTTTTTTAATTGTTACTTTCAATCTATGCTTAGAATTGTATGTTTCAGTTGACACCAAAAGTGTCAAGGTGTAGTAGATGAACATAGCTTTATCAAGTATACTAAGAGGCATTTTATCTTTTGTCAAATCATACTGCAGTATGTACAATTCCTTGGTAGATGTGCCCAACAATTATGTGCCAACCTCATCAAATGCATTATCCCAAAGGCTTCTTGTTCAATCTTGTAGTTTCATCTTTAGGAGGTATTTATAATTGCATTGAGGGACTTGTGTTTGACATCTAGGGTACATCCATTAACTTTTGCCTAATTTAATACATTTCTTTTTACATTTTTTACCATTGATTTGTAAAGGACAAGTTGTATAATAAAATTGGTCATCCTTTATGAATCTCAGCACAGCTGTATTAGTAGTTTCAATAATTTCTAGTGCAACACTCATGTGCTCCAATATGGATGCAATTTTCATTCTACTATATTAGCTATTAATGTGACAAGTACCTGTAGAGTGTGGATCAAGGTATGTTGGTATTGGACCTCTCAATCTAAGAGGCTCTTCTTCAAGAATGCAAGGGTTAATATCCAAAGTTGTTGAAGTTATCATATTGATAACTTTTCCATTGAAATACCCTACTCGAGCATTCTGAATAGCAAGGATGACAAATTTTCTAGATGCATGCATATTTTTCAAGTCATGACCTAATTATTTTGATGGTGTTCCCCATAGGTTAACATCAATTGTGAAAGTTGACATATCATTTATTTTGACTATTCTCTTTTTCACATTAGTCCCATCCTTTCTACGAATAATCAAAATCTCCCCAACATTGACAACGACACTGTAGCGTCCTAAAATTGTGACACTTGCAATTTCGACTGCATTTGGGTCTTCACGATGGCGACGCAACACTAAACCTGAATGGAGACCCCGAAACTTGCTCATGACATCAAAAACTGCATTTTTCCAGCACCCTCGCCTGATCCTCCTTGCACCCTGCTGTCCCGGGAGGTGGGACCAGAGTGCCCAGCGCCCTGGTCCCCCAGGACCATGGCGCCTAGCGCCTTGGTCCCTGGCCCTATTTTGGGCCCGGTCTCCTATGGGACTTCGGGCCTTTTTGTTTGCAAATTGGAAAATAACATTTCCTGGTCGGCCTAAGGTCGGGAAAATCAGTCTTTTAACCCTAATTGGCAAGTATAAAAACTACTTTTCCTCTCCCATTTTGGTAGATGGAAGAAGGAGGGACATAAGTGTATAAGACATGGAAACGATATTCAAACATTCAAGCATTCAAGCATTCCTTCAAGCAATTGATCATTCTAAGTCTCCATTCAAGGCTAGGTGTTGCATTCAAGACAAGGATTCAACCATTGAAGAGGAGATCACATATTACAACATACAACATACAACATACAACATACAACATACAACAACATCTATACCTTCGCATATAAGGATACAAACATCCTTACAACAAGGTATTAGTACTTGTTTTACATTACATTTACAAGCATTTCTCATTTCTTGGTTAATTCCAAAACCAGGGTTTGACCTAAGGGAGAACCCCTAATCCCTAACCCCCCAATTGTCTTCGCTTTTCTGTGTGTAGGTTGCAGGTACGCGATTGAAATTGAAGATCTAGAATCCTTGTGCAGAGATGAACAGATCCCCCTTCGTTTCGTGGATTTTTCGGAGGACCGTGTGCACGCTGGGTGCCATCGTCCCGTCAACTTTTGTTCAAATTTGCAGGACAACGCCATCTCGACATTTTACTGCTAATTCCAGGTCCGTAGCTTCATATCATATTCCTATCTCTATTTATAAGTGAATCTTTCCTACTTTGCATGCATTCCTAGCTTAATCATTCTATCCACATTCTTTACAAAAGAGGGTAGCCTTGCTGTCTAAACCCTTGAAACTCATATAGAATCCAATCTTGCATTGCGTGGGATTGGATCTTGTGGGTTTCAACCCCTCTTTTGAATGTAAAGTCTCTCTTAAGTGAAAACCATCAACCCTAGTGACTCTCCCTTCTCTCTCCTTGGAGTTGGGGAGGGGAGAACGACTAGGGTTTGATTTTTCTGCTTTACATTTTGGTGAACCCGACGTGAACATCCTTTCTAATTATTCATAGTTAGATCTGAAAATTGGATTCCTTGATTACATTTCCATGTTTGATCTTTTGCAAAATTTTAGAGGTTAATTGCATAAAAACCCTAAATTTTCTTTGTAGTAATTAAACTTGTGAAATGTTTAATTGTTGATGCTTGTTTCAGATCTGCCCTTCTATTACAAATTATCAATTCATATTTGTGCATTAATTTTGAAAATTAAGTGGTTAAGTGTCAAAACCCTAATTTTCGAAACCCTCTTGCTTCAACCTTTGTCCGACAATTTCACTGATCAAAACATCTCCAAATCAGCTGTAACTTTGGATTCCGCAATAAAATCATAATATCTTTCATCCCTGAAAATTTGGAAAAAAGTTGCGAGGACCGTGTGCACTCTGAGCGCCATCGTCCCCGACATTTTTTCCAAAATTTCGGGAGCTAGATCTTACTGTATTTTTCTGCTAAAATCCAGAATTTTGGCTGATTTTATCAATTTTAACACCTTCAAAATTACAGTCAAAGTTGATCTAGTGATTGCTTGGATTGAGGCTTCTAATCATTCAAAAATTGGTGAAATTGAAATTTGTGTCAAAATTGTGTTTCTCACAGTCCTAAATCTGAAAAGTGTGTTATCATTCATTCGAAATTTCAATGATTTATCCAAATTTTTGCAATTTGTGACTTTTGAAATTAAGTGCTTAATTACAACAACTTTGATTTCCGCTTTCAGAATTGAATTTTGCGTGAAATTGAGTCAATTTTCAAATTTCAAAACTTGCATTGCTTTTGGTATTCCCTCTAAAATCATAAAATTCAAAATTTCAATTTCCCTCTCTTTTTCAAAATTCAAATTTTGCATTTTTCGACAATCTTGGTAGGGTTCAATTTTGAGATTGCAACTTTAATTTGGCCTATCTACAGATCGTAAAATCACTCAATTTTTTCAGGTTAGTTGTAAAATCATCATAACTTTCATCCTTGCAAATTTCGAAAAAAGTTGCGAGGACCGTGTGCACCCCGAGCGCCACGGTCCCGGACATTTTTTTCGAAATTTCGGGAGATTGTCCTGATTGTATTTAACAGCTTAAATCTGGAAGATTGGCTGGCTTTACTGAAATTTGCTACCTCTAAAATTCAAAATCTTCTCTCTTTCTTTAGTGCATGAGTTTTACAACAATAAGTCCTACTTACACTATTCCCGTTAGACGAAGCCTTAGAATTAAGTCCTTCCAAGGTTTAATTATTGAGGAGATGGAACCTAATTTGAATGGCCTTTTTAACGAGGACATGGGTAATTCCTCTAATCCTCTTAATGATGAAGAATCTCTCCATGAGGTTTCTATAGAACAACTTTCAAAATTGGATAACCAATTCGATGATTTTCGACAATGGATGTCTCAAGAATACCCCGATAGTCAAGCTCTTTCATTAATTGAGGGTCTAAAATGTATGGTTCAAAGTGATAAGAATGGAATTGATATTTTGCGTGGTATTGCACACATTGTGGATTCAAATGTGATGCCTATGAAAAGTTGTGCCGAAACCTTAGGTTATACACAACCTCCTACTCAAGACAATCATTCTATTCCTTTGACGACTCCTATTGCTAGTATACCTACTTTTACACCAAACATAATGACTACTTCAACACAAGACATTCCTCCTATGATCACCAGTCATGGGGGAAATCCCTCTTCTTCAATCAACCCTCTTCCTTCATTCAATCTGACTTCTTCATTCATTCCTTCAATGAGTGTGCCTATTATATCTCCACAAATAAACATGACGCAAGGGGGCAATTCATTTAACCCTTCCATTCCTCCTTGTAGTGTTCCTCCTATCCAATCATCCCCTATGACTAACTATCATAGTGTCCCACCACCTTACTCTCTACCTTCTTTCAATAACATAACACCTCCATCACAATCTAACATGTCTAATATGAACTCTTCGACTGAAGCGACCATTAACAATCTTGCACAAACTGTCTCTTCTTTACAGCAACAAATTGCCTCTATGAATCAATCTAAGTTTAGTGTGCCCACATTTGATGTTGCGAGCCCACTTTCTCTTGACATTGTTCAAGCTATTCCCCATAAACATGTTGAAATTCCGCATTTGGAGCTTTATAATGGTAAGGGTGATCCTCTAACACATGTTAAGACCTTTCAAACAATATGTACTGATTTTGCTTATGACCAAAGGTTGCTTGCAAAACTGTTTACTAGAACATTAAGAGACAAAGCCCTACAATGGTATTGCTTGTTGCCTTCCTATTCTATTACTTCTTTCGAACAACTTGCAAATGCTTTCATTCAACAATTTCAAAACAATATAAGTCCTAAAGTTACTTTGATTGATTTAATGCATTGCAAACAAGGTGTTAAAGAAAAAGTGACTGATTTCATTGGTAGATATAAGCATTTGTATGCTCAAATTTCCTTTCCAGTGCCTGACAATGATATTCAAAGAATCTTTATTTCTAATATACAAAAAGACATTAGAGAAAAACTCCTATTTTCTGAGTTTACTTCTTTCCAACAGTTGTGCGCAACTCTTCACAATTATCAACTGACTGTGAGTCAAATGGAACAATCACATCCTATGGCTCCGAGTGATAAGGGTGATAGTAGTCAACAACCATTTGGGAAGTTTAAACCGAACAAAGAGTCCATTAAATTCACTGAAAACATCATCAACAACAATGTGAATGCAGCATCAGGTGTGTCTCCTATTTCTAAGTTTTTCAAGAGAGAAAGAAAGTTTACTCCTTTGAATGAATCATTGCATAGTATTATGAATAAGTTATTGGAACAAAATGTGCTTACTCTTCCTCCTATAAGGCAAATTGATCTTGCAAAGATTAATTCACCTTATTTTGATAACAAATCTTTTTGTCAATTTCATCATCAACCTGGGCATGATACTGAAAAATGTTTTGCTTTAAAGGGTAAAATTCAAGATTTGATTGATAATAATACTATCTATGTTTCTGGAGTGAATGATAAAGGCAATACATCTGTAGCTTCTCCTAACCAAAATCTTTAGATTTTTACTGATCCATTGCCTTCTCATACCTCTAATGTGATTGATACTACTGATTCCTCTGTCTCACCTGATGATCTTGTGTCCATGACTCTGAATGTGATTAACTTTGTAGAGCAGTAGAAAATCCCTAAAGAACTTTCCATCACCTTTGATTCTAGTGAAACTATCAGGGCACCTGATGGTCCTTTATATATAGTTGCAAAAGTCAAGAACATACCCTGCCGTGGAGTGCTTATTGATCCTTCGTGCATGGTTAATATCATTACTGAAGAATTTCTTTTTACTTTGCAATTGAATCAAGTGATCTATGACAAAACAAATGTGGTTGTGAAACTATTTGATGCATTTTCTTCTCCTGCAATTGGTTCTATTACATTACCTATTGAGGTCCATAACAAATCCCTTGATGTGGAATTTGCTATTATTCCATCATCCGAACAATTTCGTGTGAAGCTAGGCTATCCTTGGCTATCTTCCATGAAAGCTATTGCTTCTCCTATTCACAAGTGTCTAAAATTTCCCCATAATGGTGAAGTTGTTACTATCAATCATAGTCTCTTTAAACTAGCTGAAAGGACTTCTAGCATTCCTATTGATTACTTTTGGCCTAAACAATTCCAATCTCTTCCTCCGCGAAGTGATCATCTTTTCAAATCTTATCAAAAGTGGAAAAAAGATATGATCCTTTCTCTAAGTGAACCTAGATCACCCAAACTTGACATTCCTATCATTCTTGAGAAGGAAGTTCTTCCTTTGAAAGATAAAACCAATGTCTTTCCTCAAGAAGATTCCCAACCCATTCCTATGGATGTGACTATGCCTATATCTAATAAACCTCCTAAGAGTAGACCTATACCTCCTCGTCATGATGGACTTGGTCTCCTTCCTAAACCAAATATTCCTCCCTTATATGGAGCAGTTCCTCCTCCTTCCTCTTATGGAGAGAAGAGACCTTCCTCTTCTCCTATTGTTCAGCCTAAGAGACCACAACCTAAACACCCAAGTGATAAGGATGAGAACATTCCTCCTCCTCAATCTCCTGATCTTCCTACTAAGACCAGACGAAATCGTTCTGCACGTGAACGCCGACGAAAGCGTCGTCTTAGAGCTCAGGCAGCTGCTTCTCAAACTTTGCAATCCCCAAAAACACCTTCAACTAATATTATTCCATTTTCTCCTCAGCCAACGATTGAGCCAAAATCTCCTGAACATAAGATGCATGATGGTCTTGATCCTGTGCGAGTTAAAGATCCTATTTTTATAAATCTTGATGATGATATAGATGAAAATGTTATTCATGATGCAAATGTTACTCCTGTTCATTCTGATAATGAATATGAACTTGTGGATATTGATAACCATCTATCTAACGAATTTTCTAAAGCACTTATCCTAGCTCCTAGACAAGAACACCGTGGCTTGGGATATGAACATAGCCCTTGTTTGGATCTTGTGATAGCTCCATCTGCTATGTTGGATGTTCCTCCTCTAGCATGTTTCCTACCTTCTCAAAATACTGATCAGCAAGATTGGGGGGTAGATGATGTGCTAGACTAGTTCATTAGCATAGCAGATTCTCTCCTCCTCTCTTTTGTTACTTCTTCTATGTGTTATTCTCATTCTTCTATTTGTTGTCCTTAGTGTTGTCTACTTGAGGATGATGCAAAACATTGAGATCTCTCGATCTCTCTCATGTTGACTCAAAATACACATGTGTTCCCTTCTTCTAGGTGACCTTCCTTGATTGGGGAATGAAGAACAATTATGCATACATACATATGATATACATGAATTATCATACAGCATACTGACCTCGAGGAAAGCGAAGTCACCTCGTGCTTTGTGTTTTGTGTCTATCATCCTTGGGTTTATCTCACACTTGGGGGCTAAATCCTTGTGATAACGTGCTCCTTTCTCATTTCTTATATGTATCACTACCTTAAAGCAATCACCCCCGGTGAGGCGTGTGCGATCGCTTTAACGTAGGGGGGCATACATCCCGTTAATATCTTTTCAAGATAATTAAAAATTTCTTGACAAATTTAGCTTTGCCTTGAAAATTTTTGATATCTTTCTTGCATGACTCATAGTGAGGGAACCTTACTACTGACAGTCATGGTTCTCCCTCGTGATCTTCCCTTTTACTTTGTCAATCGAAGTTGTAAGATCCTTAGTCCACTGGGGCCTTGGTGTATCTTTCCTCCTTGACGTGGTGAAAGTTTTTCAATGTTGTATCCTTGTAATTTACTGGAAGTATGAGCATATGCTTATACTCCCGCTAAAGTGGGGGCTAAATGTAGCATCCTAAAATTGCAACACTTGCAATTTCGACTGCATTTGGGTCTTCACGATGGCGACGCAACACTAAACCTGAATGGAGACCCTGAAACTTGCTCATGACATCAAAAACTGCATTTTTCCAGCACCCTGGCCTGATCCTCCTTACACCTTGCTGTCCCGGGAGGTGGGACCAGAGCGCCCAGCGCCCTGGTCCTTCAGGACCAGGGCGCCCAGCACCCTGGTCCCCCAGGACCATGGCACCCAGCGCCTTGGTCCCTGGCCCTATTTTGGGCCCGGTCTCCTATGGGACTTCAGGCCTTTTTGTTTGGAAATTGGAAAATAACATTTCCTGGTCGGCCTAAGGTCGGGAAAATCAGTCTTTTAACCCTAATTGGCAAGTATAAAAACTACTTTTCCTCTCCCATTTTGGTAGATGGAAGAAGGAGGGACATAAGTGTACAAGATGTGGAAACGATATTCAAACATTCAAGCATTCAAGCATTCAACCATTCCTTCAAGCAATTGATCATTCTAAGTCTCCATTCAAGGCTAGGTGTTGCATTCAAGACAAGGATTCAACCATTGAAGAGGAGATTACATATTACAACATACAACATACAACATACAACATACAACATACAACATACAACATACAAAAACATCTATACCTTCGCATATAAGGATACAAACATCCTTACAACAAGGTATTAGTACTTGTTTTACATTACATTTACAAGCATTTCTCATTTCTTGGTTAATTCCAAAACCAGGGTTTGACCTAAGGGCAAACCCCTAATCCCTAACCCCCCAATCATCTTCGCTTTTCTGTGTGTAGGTTGCAGGTACGCGGCTGAAATTGAAGATCTGGAATCCTTGTGCAGAGATGAACAGATCCCCCTTCGTTTCGCGGATTTTTCGGAGGACCGTGTGCACGCCGGGCACCATCGTCCCGTCAACTTTTGCTCAAATTTGCAGGACAGCGCCATCTCGACATTTTACTGCTAATTCCAGGTCGATAGCTTCATATCATATTCCTATCTCTGTTTATAAGTGAATCTTTCCTACTTTGCATGCATTCCTAGCTTAATCATTCTATCCACATTCTTTACAAAAGAGGGTAGCCTTGCTGTCTAAACCCTTGAAACTCATATAGAATCCAATCTTGCATTGCGTGGGATTGGATCTTGTGGGTTTCAACCCCTCTTTTGAATGTAAAGTCTCTCCTAAGTGAAAACCATCAACCCTAGTGACTCTCCCTTCTCTCTCCTTGGAGTTGGGGAGGGGAGAACGACTAGGGTTCGATTTTTCTGCTTTACAGACACCAATAACATCATCCAAATTATTGTTGTTGTAGTTTATAAATTCATTAATAAGGGTGTATTGATATTTTTTCTCTGTTCCAACAACATTAGAGGCATAATGCTTCAAAACACAAGTTTCAGTGAAAAAAATCTCAAGGTGGTTGTTCAACTTATTGTATTTTGTGTTTTATTATTTTACAATACCTTTCAAAATAACATAGTATGCTCCTTCATCAACTTGGTGATAATGCAATTCTTCTATTTCATCAAAGGAAGTAACTCTAACTTCACATTCCTCATCATCTATAATATCAAAACTAAACACTTGCCCATTGCATTTTGATGTATTATATTGGTGCATTTTCCTCTTTTTTGTTACTTGACCCTTTATTGTCCATTAATTTTGATGAGGGTTCAATATTTTTATTGGGATTTTATTTTTAGAGACATTGTTTTGTGTAGATGCCAAATATTTATGAAATTTAAGAGCATGTTTAGAGGGGGGTGGTGTTTCTCATCCCAACATTTGTTGTTCTTGTTCTTTAAAGTGATACCCAGGTTTTCTAACCAAAGCACAATTTGTAATTTTTACTTCTAGAGTGAATATAATTATAGCCCTATAAAAGGAACAAACATATCTACAAGCATAATTTGTCAACAAGAGAATGGAACTTATCTTCAAAGTCTCCATATGCAATAAATTAGTATATTTGGGTGGTATAACGACCAATTACATATACAACCCATCAGATAAGACAATTTTGTATGTCTCATTCCCATCTAAATCACTTTCCATTTTCTCAAATAACAAAAGTTGGAGAAATGTTGAAGGGACATCATCTCCATCATTGAAAGATCAGATTGCATATGGTGTAAGATCAAACTTCTTATCAAGTCCCTACAAGGGCGAGATAGAAAGGCTAAATATATATGCCAAGAAAGTCTAATTCATATGGAATAGCTCAAGTAAATTCTAGTAAGTTTAAAAATAAGTGCAGAACATGTTCAAATAACAAATACAGATATTGATATTCAAACATTATGA
>NC_081411.1:376675605-376808105 GCF_030272615.1 Cryptomeria japonica | reverse complement strand
TGATTGATACAAAACTGTTGAAATCTTATGACAACCATAATGAAAAGGATAGTTTCATTTGAACTAATCAGATCTTGTGGTTGGTTGATGATAGTTATTCTTTGGTAAGATGATTGTTTGTTTGTAACAAGAATGCCTCTATTTTATTGAGTTGCTTGATGAAAAAATTGTGGATTTTGGGATTTAATCTTGTTAGATGCCTTAAACCTATCAAATTGAATGACGTTTGGGTCAATGAGTACCCTAAGAGTAGTGTTGTTTTAGATGCTTTGCATCAAATTGCTATCAAAGCTAGAAGCTCTTGAGAGTGTGAGAATTTCACACTAGGACCTAGCCCATGAAGGATTTGTTATTTGGTTTTTGTTGATGAGTTTTTGGTTGCAAGATGCTCATCCATCTAGCTGCAAGAAGGCAGATAAGGAAGGTTCGTCAAGTGCCAAAGGGATGGTCCATTGATTTCCAAGAGACTAGGGAGAGAGGCAAAGAGGAGAACTCCTAGGTGAGGCAAGGAGGTTGTTGGTGAGGTGATGCAACATGGAGAGGTGGACTTATGGTGTGTAAAAGCACTTGGGTGGCAGCCACTAAAAACTCCATTGGTAGGAGTCATAAAGAGATTGTTTAAGAAGGAAGCAACAACATAAAGAGGCATAAAGAGATAAATATAAAGACAAAGGTGAAAATTTTCACTCAAAATTTTTCTTGCAGGTTATTATCCCTATGTTTCCAAAGGACTTGGAAAGCTTTCAAGGTTGGCAGTATGGTGCAGGAGCGCCTAGTACCAAAGATACACCGTGTGGTCAATGGGCAATTTCATGAGGTTATGAGTCTTTTTAATGAAATAAGCATCATTTCAAAGTATTATGATTCATCTTGTAAGGTGATGTAAGCCAATGGTTGAAATAGCTTGTTAAGGTCCTGATTGAGTCAAGAAGGTCCAATTATGCAAAATACCCAAAGAAGGGTAAAATTGATGTAAACTGTCTACTTAACTCCATATTAGGATGTTTAGAGTATCCATACAAAGTTTTATTAAGTTTGGAGTTCAAACACAAAAGTTGTCAAATTGTCATCAAAGGTTGTTAAGATAAAAAAGTGCTTAAAATGTTATCAAAGTGTTGCAGTTCGGTCATGGAGTAGTTAGAACAATTATGAAACTGATGGGAGGCTATAAAATCCCTTTTCTGGTTGAATTAAAGATGGTGGCAAAGTTTGGAGGAGAGTTTGTAAAGTTAGAACTTTAAATCCTCTAACTATCACACAATTCTGGAGTATTGTTGATAGTTACAGAGCTTGTAAACCACTTCTTTTTTGGATGCAAATATCTCATGCAATGGTGGTAGAAGGAATGATGAAGGAAGTGAATTCTATGTCAATCATTTGCAATGCATTTTGAAGAACCAATGGATAAATTAAAGTTCTTGTTCAATAGTTATGACAGTCACGTTTTTACTACTTCCAAGGCATATTTCTATTGGTATTTTAATTGAATGAGTCTAAAAACCAATTGGAAGTTGTAAAAGCGAGAGTTAAATTTGCTTTGGAATTTATTTGATGCCTTTTCATTGAGTATTTTTAAAGTTATGACAAATTTTCGGAAACTTACCAGAATCTGTTTCTAGGGTTACCTGTCATACAAAAAATAGCATAACTTTGTTTTTAACTGTTGGATCGCCCTCTTAATAGGACTAAAGGTTCTTCATGAAGTTATCTAAAACTCAACTGAAGCGATTGATGAAATAATATCATTTGAAAAAGTTATTAATGATTGATACAAAACTGTTGAAATCTTATGACAACCATAATGAAAAGGATAGTTTCGTTTGAACTAATCAAATCTTGTGGTTGGTTGATGATAGTTATTCTTTGGTAATATGATTGTTTGTTTGTAACAAGAATGCCTCTATTTTATTGAGTTGGTTGATGAAAAAATTATGGATTTTGGGATTTAATCTTGTTAGACGCCTTAAACCTATCAAATTGAATGACGTCTGGGTCAATGAGTACCCTAAGAGTAGTGTTGTTTTAGATGCTCTGCATCAAATTGGTATCAAAGCTAGAAGCTCTTGAGAGTGTGAGAATTTCACACTAGGACCTAGCCCATGAAGGATTTGTTATTTGGTTTTTGCAGTATTGTTGACAGTTACAAAGTTTGTAAACCACTTCTTTTTTGGATGCAAATATCTCATGTAATATTGGTAGAAGGAATGACAAAGGAAGTGAATTCTATGTCAATCATTTGCAATGCATTTTGAAGAACCAGTGGATAAATTAAAGTTCTTGTTCAACAGTTATGATAGTCACATTTTTACTGCTTCCAAGGCATATTTCTATTGGTATTTTGATTGAATGAGTCTAGAAACCAATTGGAAGTTGTATAAGGGAGAGTTAAAGTTGCTTTGGAATTTATTTGATGCCTTTTCATTGAGTATTTTTAAAGTTATGACAAATTTTTGGAAACTTACCAAAATTTATTCCTAGGGTTACCTGTCATACGAAAAATAGCATAACTTTGTTTTTAACCATTGGATCGCCCTCTAAATCGGACTAAAGGTTCTTCATGAAGTTATCTAAAACTCAATTGAAGCAATTGACGAAATAATGTCATTTGGAAAAAATATTAATGATTGATACAAAACTGTTGAAATCTTATGACAACCATAATGAAAAGGATAGTTTCGTTTGAACTAATCAGATCTTGTGGTTGGTTGATGATAGTTATTCTTTGGTAAGATGATTGTTTGTTTGTAACAAGAATGCCTCTATTTTATTGAGTTGGTTGATGAAAAAATTGTGGATTTTGGGATTTAGTCTTGTTAGACGCCTTAAACCTATCAAATTGAATGATGTTTGGGTCAATGAGTACCCTAAGAGTAGTGATGTTTTAGATGCTCTGCATCAAATTGGTATCAAAGCTAGAAGCTCTTGAGAGTGTGAGAATTTCACACTAGGACCTAGCCCATGAAGGATTTGTTATGCTGATGAGTTTTTGGTTGCAAGGTGCTCGTCCATCTAGCTTCAAGAAGGCAAACAAGGAAGGTCCATCAAGGGCCAAAGGGATGGTCCATTGATTTCCAAGAGACTAGGGAGAGAGGCAAAGAGGAGAACTCCTAGGTGAGGCAAGGAGGTTGTTGGTGAGGTGATGCAGCATGGAGAGGTGGACTTATGGTGTGTAAAAGCACTTGGGTGGCAGCCACTACAAACTCCATTGGTAGGAGTCACAAAGAGATTGTTTAAGAAGGAAGCAACAACATAAAGAGGCATAAAGAGATAAATATAAAGACAAAGGTGAAAACTTTCACTCAAAAATTTTCTTGCAGGTTATTATCCCTATGTTTCCAAAGGACTTGGAAAGCTTTCAAGGTCGACAGTATGGTGCAGGAGTGCCTAGTACCAAAGATACACCATGTGGTCAATGGGAAATTTCATGAGGTTATGAGTCTTTTTAATGAAATAAGCATCATTTCAAAGTATTATGATTCATCTTGTAAGGCGATGTAAGCCAATGGTTCAAATAGCCTGTTAAGGTCCTGATTGAGTCAATAAGGTCCAGTTATGCAAAATACCCAAAGAAGGGTAAAATTGATGTAAACTATCTATTTGAGTCCATATTAGGATGTTTGGAGTTCAAACACAAAATTTGTCAAATTGTCATCAAAGGTTGTTAAGATAAAAAAGTGCTTAAAATGTTATCAAAGTGTTGCAGTTCGGTCATGGAGTAGTTAGAACAGTTATGAAACTGATGGGAGGCTATAAAATCCCTTTTCTAGTTGAATTAGAGATGGTGGCAAAGTTTGGAGGAGAGTTTGTAAAGTTAGAACTTTAAATCCTCTAACTATCACACAATTTTGAAGTATTCTTGATAGTTACAGAGTTTGTAAACCACTTCTTTTTTGGATGCAAATATCTCATGTAATATTGGTAGAAGGAATGACAAAGGAAGTGAATTCTATGTCAATCATTTGCAATGCATTTTGAAGAACCAGTGGATAAATTAAAGATCTTGTTCAATAGTTATGACAGTCACGTTTTTACTGCTTCCAAGGCATATTTCTATTGGTATTTTGATTGAATGAGTGTAGAAACCAGTTGGAAGTTGTATAAGGGAGAGTTAAATTTGCTTTGGAATTTATTTGATGCCTTTTCATTGAGTATTTTTAAAGTTATGACAAATTTTTGGAAACTTACCAGAATTTGTTCCTAGGGTT
Organism: Cryptomeria japonica; assembly: GCF_030272615.1. Taxonomy (NCBI): domain Eukaryota; kingdom Viridiplantae; phylum Streptophyta; class Pinopsida; order Cupressales; family Cupressaceae; genus Cryptomeria; species Cryptomeria japonica. The sequence goes on along the minus strand of NC_081411.1, from coordinate 376,803,900 downwards.
ACCTGTCATACAAAAAATAGCATAACATTGTTTTTAACCATTGGATCACCCTCTAAATCTGACTAAAGGTTCTTCATGAAGTTATCTAAAACTCAACTGAAGCGATTCATGAAATAATGTCATTTGAAAAACTTATTAATGATTGATACAAAACTATTGAAATCTTATGACAACCATAATGAAAAGGATAGTTTCGTTTGAACTAATCAGATCTTGTGGTTGGTTGATGATAGTTATTCTTTGGTAAGATGATTGTTTTTTTGTAACAAGAATGCCTCTATTTTATTGAGTTGGTTGATGAAAAAATTGTGGATTTTGGGATTTAGTCTTGTTAGACGCCTTAAACCTATCAAATTGAATGACGTTTGGGTCAATGAGTACCCTAAGAGTAGTGTTGTTTTAGATGCTCTGCATCAAATTGGTATCAAAGCTAGAAGCTCTTGAGAGTGTGAGAATTTCACACTAGGACCTAGCCCATGAAGGATTTGTTATTTGGTTTTTGCTGATGAGTTTTTGGTTGCGAGGTGCTCATCCATCTAGCTTCAAGAAGGCAGACAGGGAAGGTCCATCAAGGGCCAAAGGGATGGTCCATTGATTTCCAAGAGACTAGGGAGAGAGGCAAAGAGGAGAACTCTTAGGTGAGGCAAGGAGGTTGCTGGTGAGGTGATGCAGCATGCAGAGGTGGACTTATGGTGTGTAAAAGCACTTGGGTGGCGGCCACTACAAACTCCATTGGTAGGAGTCACAAAGAGATTGTTTAAGAAGGAAGCAACAACATAAAGAGGCATAAAGAGATAAATATAAAGACAAAGGTGAAAATTTTCAATCAAAATTTTTCTTGCAAGTTATTATCCCTATGTTTCCGAAGGACTTGGAAAGCTTTCAAGGTCGGCAGTATGGTGTAGGAGCGCCTAGTACCAAAGATACACCATGTGGTCAATGGGCAATTTCATGAGGTTATGAGTCTTTTTAATGAAATAAGCATCATTTCAAAGTATTATGATTCATCTTGTAAGGTGATGTAAGCCAATGGTTCAAATAGCCTGTTAAGGTCTTGATTGAGTCAAGAAGGTCCAATTATGCGAAATACTCAAAGAAGGGTAAAATTGATGTAAACTTTCTATTTGAGTCCATATTAGGATGTTTAGAGTATCCATACAAAGGTTTATTAAGTTTGGAGTTCAAACACAAAAGTTGTCAAATTGTCATCAAAGGTTGTTAAGATAAAAAAGTGCTTAAAATGTTATCAAAGTGTTGCAGTTCGGTCATGGAGCAGTTAGAACAATTATGAAATTGATGGGAGGCTATAAAATCCCTTTTCTGGTTGAATTAAAGATGGTGGCAATGTTTGGAGGAGAGTTTGTAAAGTTAGAACTTTAAATCTTCTAACTATCACACAATTCTGCAGTATTGTTGACAATTACAGAGTTTGTAAACCACTTCTTTTTTGGATGCAAATATCTCATGTAATATTGGTAGAAGGAATGACAAAGGAAGTGAATTCTATGTCAATCATTTACAATGCATTTTGAAGAACCAGTGGATAAATTAAAGTTCTTGTTCAACATTTATGACAGTCACGTTTTTACTGCTTCCAAGGCATATTTCTATTGGTATTTTGATTGAATGAGTCTAAAAACCAATTGGAAGCTGTATAAGGGAGAGTTAAATTTGCTTTGGAATTTATTTGATGGCTTTTCATTGAGTATTTTTAAAGTTATGACAAATTTTCTGAAACTGACTAGAATTGGTTCCTAGGGTTACTTGTCATACGAAAAATAGCATAACTTTGTTTTTAATTGTTGGATCTCCCTCTATATCGGAATGATGGTTCTTCATGAAGTTATCTAAAATTCAACTGAAGCAATTGACAAAATAATGTCATTTGAAAAAGTTATTAATGATTAATACAAAACTGTTGAAATCTTATGACAGCCATAATGAAAAGGATAGTTTCATTTGAACTGATCTTGTGGTTGGTTGATGATAGTTATTCTTTGGTAAGATGATTGTTTGTTTGTAACAAGAATTCCTTTATTTTATTGAGTTGGGTGATGAAAAAATTGTGGATTTTGGGATTTAGGGTATGTGCACCAAGTTGTGGTACCGAAAGGGGGTCTTAAGATGCCACTTTTTTTTTGAAATCAGCAAAGTCTAAACTTCAACGACAAATTGAAGATAGTTACACTCCAAATTTGAATATGCAACAAGAACAAGAGTCAGAGTGCTTCGAGTCTACTTTCTAAACTACTAATTTTTTTTGAAAATGGTGGATATTAAGGGCTTCAAAAAGGGGGGCCACAAAAAGTGGTCTTGTTTCTATGCAAAAAATATAACATAGTGTCTATTGTGGCCCCCCTAAAATGTTAACTTTCTTTTTGAATTTTTAAAATAGCTTTGGTGAGAAATTAGCTAACACCTTGTAGTTTATGCTAGAATTTTCAGCTAATTTTTTAATGAGTATATGATTTTTTACTAATTTTCAAAGTGGACACATCCTGAAAAACAAAAATTTGAGCGTGCTCCCCCCTAAAATCATTGAAAACAAATAAAAAATCAAGAACTTTTTTTAAAAAATTGTGTAGAATGGAGTCTAGTTTCTAAAAATGTAAATTTTTTTCAAAATCCAATGAACGTGTAAAAATCTATACCCAAAATAGTGCATGTTGGTTTTTGACAAAAAATGGACACACTAACAAAAGAAATTATAGATGAAAGACTTAATGAAATAAAAGTTTGAAATAAATTACATTTTTGGATAGCTGAGAGGGAGCTCAAGTTTACCACGGTATTTTTTGTTAACTTCATTGAAACACGTGCAATCCTGACGAAGAGCACAACCAAAAATATGTCAAAATTTTCAATGTTCTAACAAAAACATGTCTCTAGCCTGAAATGGTTATCCAAACCTTTGGGTTGGATGCCCAAGGCAAATCCAAACCATAGGTTTGGTGTTTCCCAAAGCGGGCCATTTGGGGCTCGCAAAATATGGCGAGAGCCCTATTTGGCGTGCGCCAAATGTGATGAATGGATATTCCATTTGGCGCATGCCAAATGTGGTCCATATTCCACATTTGGCGCATGCCAAATAAGGATGAAGAGGGAGATAGCTCGAGGGATAGTAGAATAAGGGAATTATGAGAGCTAGAAAGGGGAGGGACAAAGAAGAGTATGTATCTATAAAAATGAAGAGCCCGAGAAGAGGTAAGGGGAGAGAGAGAATATGAGATCTAGTTCATAGAGAGAGATGGAACTACGAGGGAAGGGAGATAAAGAACGGAGAAGTGAGATGGGGGTTTCTATGTACATATTTGGCACTCTCCCTATTTGGCGCGCGCCAAATGTGGAATAGATACAAACTCTTCTTTGTCCCTCCCCTCTCTAGCTCTCACAATTCCCTTATTCTCCTATCCCTCGAGCTATCTCCCCCTTCATCCTTACACCCATCTAATTCCCTCTCTCACATCTTTCCCTTAGTTTTTTCCTCACTCCCTCCTCTCTCTAGGTCCTAAGGGGTCATAGGACACCATATGACCCCTTAGGACACAAAATGACCCCTAATGACACTCAAGGGGTCACATGGTGTCCTAAGGGGTCATAGGACACCATATGACCTCTTAGGTTACCATGGGACCCATAACGACACCATATTTTGTCCTAAGTGGTCATAGGACACCAAATGACCCCTTAGGACACCATACAACCCATAACGGAACCATATGGTGTCTTAATGGGTCATAGGACACCATATGACCCCTTACGTGTCATTAGGGGTCATATTATGTCCTAAGGGGTTATATGGTTTCCTATGACCCCTTAGGACACCATATGACCCCTTAGGACACCATACAACCCATAACGACACCATATTGTGTCCTAAGGGGTCATATGGTGTCCTAAAGGGTCATAGGAAACCATATGACCCCTTACGACACCATACAACCCATAACGACACCATATTGTGTCTTAAGAGGTCATATGGTGTCTTAAGGGGTCATAACACACCATATGGCCCCTTACGACACCATACAACCCATAACGACACCTAAGGGGTCATATGGTGTCCTATGGCCCCATAGGACACCATATAAGCCCTTAGGTGTCCATACGACCCATAATCACACCATATTATGTCCTATGGGGTCATATGGTGTCCTAAGGGGTCACAGGACACCATATGACCCGTTAGGACACCATACGATCCATAACGACACCATATTGTGTCCTAAGGGGTCATATAGTGTCCTAAGGGGTCATAAGACACCATATGACCCCTTAGGACACCATACGACCCATAATGACATTGTATTGTGTCTTAGGGGGTCATATGGTGTCCTAAGGGGTCATAGAACACCATATGACTCCTTATGACACCATACGACCCATAACGACACCTAAGGGGTCATATGGTGTCCTATGGCCCCATAGGACACCATATGACCCCTTAGGTGTCCATATGACCCATAATGACACCATATTATGTCCTAAGGGGTCATAGGACACCATATGACCCCTTATGACACCATACGACCCATAACGACACAATATTGTGTCCTAAGGGGTCATATGGTGTCCTAAGGGGTCATAAGACACCATATGACCCCTTAGGACACCATACAACCCATAACAACACTGTATTATGTCCTAGGGGGTCATATGGTGTCCTAAGGGGTCATAGGACACCATATGACCCCTTACGACACCATACGACCCATAACAACACCTAAGGGCTCATATGGTGTCCTATGGCCCCATAGGACACCATATGACCCCTTGGGTGTCCATACGACCCATAACAACACCATATTGTGTCCTTAGGGGTCATAGGACACCATATGACCCCGTAGGACACCATACGACCCATAACGACACCATACTGTGTCCTAAGGGGTTATATGGTGTCATAAGGAGTCATAAGACACCATATGACCCATAACGACACTGTCTTGTGTCCTAAGGGGTCATATGGTGTCCTAAGGGGTCATAGGACACATATGACCACTTACAAAACCATACGACCCATAACAACACCTATGGGGTCATATGGTGTCCTATAGCCCCATAGGACACCATATGACCCCTTAGGTGTCCATACGACCCATAACGACACCATATGGTGTCCTAAGGAGTCATATGGTGTCCTAAAGGGTCATAGGACACCATATGACCCCTTAGGACACCATATGACCCATAACAACAACATATTGTGTCCTAAGGGGTTATATTGTGTCCTAAAGGGTTATAAGACACCATATGACCCCTTAGGAGACCATACGACCCATAACAACACCTAAGGGGTCATACCATCCCCTATGGCCCCATAGGACACCATATGACCCCTTAGGTGTTCATAAGACCCATAACGACACCATATTGTGTCCTAAGGGGTCATATGGTGTCCTAAGGGCTCATAAGACACCATATGACCCCTTACGACACCATACGACCCATAACGACACCTAAGGGGTCATATCATGTCCTATGGCCCCATAGGACACCATATGACCCATTAGGTGTCCATACAACCCATAACAACACCAGATTATGTCCTAAGGGGTCATATGGTTTTCGAAGGGGTCATAGGACACCATATGACCCCTTAGGACACCATACAACCCATAACAACACCATATTGTGTCCTAAGGGGTCATACGTTGTCCTACGAGGTCATAAGACACCATATGACCCCTTAGGACACCATACGACCCATAACGACACCGTATTTTTTCCTAAGGGGTCATATGGTGTCCTAAGGGGTCATAGGACACCATATGACCCCTTACGACACCATACGACCGATAATGACCCCTAAGAGGTCATATAGTGTACTATGGCCCCATAGGACACCATATGACCCCTTGGGTGTCCATATGACCCATAACGACACCATTTTGTGTCCTAAGGGGTCATATGGTGTTCTAAGGGGTCATAAGACATCATATGACCCCTTAGGACACCTTACTACCCATAACGACACCATATTGTGTCCTAAGGGGTCATATAGTGTCCTAACCGGTCATAAGACACCATATGACCCCTTAGGACACCACATGACCCATAATGATAGCATATTGTGTCCTAGGGGTCATATGGTGTCCTAAGGGATCATAGGATGCCATATGACCCCTTACGACACCATACGACCCATAACAACACTTAATGGGTCATATGGTGTCCTATGGCCCCATTGGACACCATATGACCCCTTAGGTGTCCATACGACCCCTAACGACACCATATTGTGTCCTATTGGTTCATATGATGTCCTAAGGGGTCATAAGATACCATATGACCCCTTAGGACACCATACAACCTATAACGACACCATATTGTGTCTTAAGGGGTCATATTTTGTCGTAAGGGATCATAAAACACCATATGACCCCTTAGGATACCACACGACACCTTATTGTGTCCTAGGGGGTCATATGGTGTCCTAAGGGGTCATAGGACACCATATGACCCCTTACGACACCATACGACCCATAACGACACCTAAGGGGTCATATGGTATCCTATGGTCCCATAGGACACCATATGACCCCTTAGGTGTCCATACGACCCATAATGACACCATATTGTGTCCTAAGGGGTCATATGGTGTCCTAAGGGGTCATAGGACACCATATGACCCCTTAGGACACTATACAACCCATAACGACACCATATTGTGTCCTAAGGGGTGATATGGTGTCCTAAGGGGTCATAAGACACCATATGACCCCTCAGGACACCATACGACCCACAACGACACCGTATTATGTCCTAGGGCATCATATGGTATCCTAAGGGGTCATAGGATACCATATGACCCCTTACGACACCATACGACCCATAACGACACCTAAGGGGTCATACGGTGTCCTATGGCCCCATAGGATACCGTATGACCCCTTAGGTGTCCATACGACCCTTAACGATACCATATTATGTCCTAAGGGGTCATAGGACACCATCTGACCCCATATGACCCATAACGACACCATATGATGTCCTAAGGGGTCATAAGACACCATATGACCCCTTAGAACACTATACGACCCATAACGACACCTAAGGGGTCATATGGTGTCCTAAGACACTATATTATGTCCTAAAGAGTCATATGGTTTAATTTTAATATTTGTGGCTATCAAATTATAGGGTATAGAGTAGAAATTTATCAAAGGTTAAAAAATTTCAATGGAAGTCATTTGGCGCTAGCCAAATGAGTTGCATAAAAAAAAGGTTATAGGGTATAGAGTAGAAATTTATCAAAGGTAAAAAATTTCAATGGAAGTCATTTGGATAGAACCATATTTGGCACTAGCCAAATGAGCTGCACTAAAAAATGGTTATATGGGGCCCTTGACCCGTGATCGAAGCCCACATTCTCTCATTTTGTCTTCTTTCTGCACATGATCAGACAAAAAAAACGCTTTTTGCATGGTGTTGACATTTTATGCAAGGTTATTTTATACATTCCATTAGCTCTCCGCCACCTTTTTTTTCATTTGGCATCGTCAAAGAGGAAGAACATAGTTTTTTTAATCAAATTTGAATAATTGAGGTAATATTTTCTTGTTTTTAGAATTCAAATACTTATTAAGTGTTATTTTGTTTAAACGTTAGAATAAAAGTGTGAGTAAAAATTGATTATAATCCTATTAGATTTACATTAGATTTAACAATGCATTTGAAGGAAGTTGAATAAGAAAATTATTTGTTTAGTGGTTTAAAACAAAATTTGCAATTTCATACATCCTTTTTAAGAATTTATGAAATAATTTAGAAAAGGAATACATGAAATAATTTCAATTTCATATATCCATTTTAACATATGCCTAATTACGACAATCATAGATGCATAATTAGGACAATCATAGATGCATAATTTTACTTTATTCTCTTTTATGTGCATGTACATGTAGAAATCATCATCATGCCGAGGAAACGACCAAAAAATGTAACACTGGAAGAGCGTGAAGCTAAGAATGCATAAAAAAGAGAAGAAATGAAGTAACTTCGTGAACAAAGGAAATTGAATACCATAGAAGAAGAGGTGCCAATTTAAGAGGTGCCAATTGAAGAGGAACATGAAATATACATCCAATCTAAGAGAGAGACAAAATTGGCCACACAAAGGCAACAGATGCAAAACCTTCATGCAATGAGACAATTGAATCCCGAGGTTGAGAGCATGTCTACCACAATTCAAGTTGAAGGCATCCCATCTCTTACATCTCAAGTTGAAGGCACACCATTGGTGTCTACAACATCTCATATTGAATGCACTCCCTCTATGACATTTGACGTTTCAAGTACTTCACGACTGACATCAAGTATTGGAACTACACCATCTTGTACACCTCAATTTCAAGGTATGTCATCATTTTCATCTCTGATTGAAGGTATGCCACCTATCCCTAATGTTGTTGACATTCCTAATCTTGAGGTAACTCAAAGTTTGAGAACACCTCCTAGAGTTTTACATATAAAGCCTAAGTATTTGATTGATATTGATGCTAATGTTTTGAAACCAATGGTTGACAAGATTCTGAAGCGTACTTGTCAAAGACATGCTAACCGGATATGGAAAATATTTTTTGAGCCTTTAAATGAGATAGGAAGATGTCAACTATTTGTTGAAATGATGAGAAATCTAAAATCTAGGCCTATAATGAAGATTCTTGGGCTAAGAACATCGATTGAATCAAGCAACAATTCTATTATGAAGAGTCTGATGAATGCGTATGATACTGTTGGTTCTAACTCACGCACAAAAGACAGTAATACCACACAACATGTCATTACATCAACAATTGTAAGCACTCAAACTAAGAAAGCTTGCCTCCTTAGAAAGACAAGTAAACAATTGAAGATAAGTAGACACACTCTAATGAGAGCTTTGGGAGGGCGACAAAGAGCGGAGGATCCATATAACAATGAGTTATGGGCATTTTCCGGTAGATTACCATGGAAAGATAAAGCAATTGTTGAAGCCTTGAGATCCCTAATTGAATATTTTTGGAAGAATAACACAAGGGTCTCTCCAAATCAAAGAGATGTTGTAAGAAGGAGGATTGGTAGTAAAATCCATGATCCACATCCGAAACATTTTTTGGATATGACTCAAACACAATTTTGCCAATTTTCAACGTATGTATTGTCAAATAAAAATTAGTCAAAGATTCTTTGAAATGGTAAAGCCTTTTTATGTCAAAATAAATCACACATGCACAACTTGTTGTTGTAGAGTATATATTGAATTTTCTAACCATTATGATGTTTATCAACACATATGTATAGATTTGCATGCTAACAATGTTTTGTAGGAATGCAACATAAATGGTCCACCGAAAAACTTATTGTAATGCCAACAATCTTCCCAACTTATTGTAATGCCAACAATCTTCCCAACTTATTGCAATGCCAACATATACATGCCTCTTGAAGATTAATTTATCTCATAAAAGGTTGACGTAGGGGAGATTTAGGATCCCAAAGTGTAGATGGGTCTGGGGATATCTATCTTGGGGCCACCCTAAGAGGGTGAGATAGAGGTTCCATGCCCCTGTCTGAGGGGGATAGGGGCACCATGCCCCTGTCCTACCCTATCTTGGGGCCCAGACAGGGTCCTGAGGCTATCTCAGGGCTCAAACATGAAGGGGTCGAGGGGCGAAAATGCTGAAATTGGTCTCGGTTTGCAAGGAGGATGTCGTCGACAAGGTAAGGACCTCAAATATGGCTAAAATTAGAGGAGGTTCAATTTTATGATATCACACACACACACACACACACACACCCACACACACACACACACACACACACACACACACACAGAGATAGATAGATAGATAGACACACACACACACACTCACTCACACACACACACACACACACACACACACACACACACACACACACACACACAAAAACACACAAACACACGCAACAATGTGAACATATATGTCTAAGTACATGCAATTCCAAACATAGTTTATCTACATATTATAAGGATGTTTGAGTACATTCAATTTCAAACATGGTTTTTTGCATATTAAACATTGATGACTCATGGCTTGAATATTGATGACTCTCCAAAGGGAATGTTGAAAGAGTTTTCTGCCATCCACAATTGCATGTAGATGTATGCATATGTATTTATGCATATATGTGTACACACATTTAAAGATATACACTCATATACATATAAATATAGCAACATACACACACAAATACACACATATATATCGATATACATATATACACAAAAAATAATATGGACGAATTGGAGCATTCGATAGATGTATGAATATGTATCTGTCCACACACATTTACACATATAAATATACATATATACACAATAAAAATGTGGAGAAATTGGAGCGTTTGATTTCTTCAAATAAGGGATTTTGTATTGCAATTTTATTTTAATATCATTTTAAAAATCACAACATTACAATATTTATTAGACATCTCCATATATTCGTTAGTTCTTTAGTCTGGGTCCAAATCTCTATTATTTAAATTTTTTTGAACTTTGCAGATAGACATAGCGGAAAAAGCAAATCAGAAAGAATCGCAATTTGAGGCTTGTTTTGGACAATGATTCAAAGTGAAATTATTTTCATTAACTTGATAATTTGTTTTTTTTTTTTAAAAACGACATCTACTAAGTGTGGAAGTTGGACTGTCTCACTAGCTAATGGAAATAGTTGCATCTCTGTAAAATTTAAGTTATAATTGGCATGCTTTGTTGGGTTTTGCAGCTAGGTTGTGTGGTTGTTAGTAATTTTATACCCCACTAATTTGGGGGATTTATTTAGAGAGTGTCTAAAAATGAAATTACTTTCTTTATCCTGAAAAATAATCAACAAAATCAGCATATAACATAGTAAACATTTAGGGTTTTATGAAAACAAAATTACTTTCATTATCTTGATAAAACAATCAATGAAATTAACATATAACATAGTAAACATTTAGGGTTTTATGTAAACAAATTCTTTCATCATTTCAAACAAAATGTTGAGAACATGGGATTCGCGCATTTAACTCTCAAACCTAAACTAAAAATGCAATCTCATTATGTTTATTTGAAACCCAAAGAAGATATTTCCTCCATGGTAATGGAAAACCAAAATAGAAACAAGAAAAGGATAAAAAACCCAAGCGACCCTATTCACTAGAGGATCATCAAGGCATAGAGAGCAACAAGGACCCTATAGATTTAACCAGCATTGAGACTATCTAGCATCAAAAGAAAATAGTCGACAACTATGATAACAAAGAAATCACCTTGAAACCCTTGTTATAAATAAAAATGTCCACACAAAATCAAGATTTAAGTACAAACAAATATACCGCACACAAAATTACAAGACATTACACACAAAAATAATATCTTACGGGTATGTGTAGGATCATGGTGTGCCAAAACAGGCCCTTAAGTGGCAATGAAATTTCAAAAAATCAGAGTTTTGCAACTTGACATGAAAAAATGAATAAGTTATGAACATTATTTTTAAAATATGTAAGAAGAGAATCTATAGGAAATTGAATGTAGTTTCTAAGATACTAGTTGTTTTTTGAAAAAAAAAAATCTATTTGATTAAAATTTCAAATTTCAATGCAGTGGTACAAAAATTTCAGGAAAAAGATAAGAAGTAGGTGTATGTCTGACCACCCTAATCACAATCAAATCATAATATTTTTTTATAAGATTTATAATATAAGTATTAGACTCATGTCCGGATGTGACACATATTTTTTTATAATTTTTTATAAAGTAAATAATTATTTATGAATTTTTTACTACAGCTTTTCAGAAATTCAGAAACTCCTACGTCTGACCACCTTAACTTGATCAAAACCTTATGAAATTCAATTTTTTTTAATTTTTCCCTATAGTAGACGAAGCATAGGATGTGACGCATGTTTCAAATTCAAAAAATGTTACGCGGTTTGAAAGTTATGAGTATTTTTCAATCAGTCTATCAATCAGGACTTTTGTCAGAATTCAATTAGAAAATAAATAATAATTAGTTATTAAAGCTGAAATAAGACAAGCCTTATATTGTTGGAAAGCTGAGAACGTCCTTAAAAAACCCTTTTTGTGTTATCAATTTTGGCTATAAAAAAAGTCGTTAGCCACCAGTGTAAAGTCTGGAAAATCAAGGAATACTGAAAAACACATTTTTTCAGTTGACTTTCCAGGCTTGTCACTTCCAAGCCAAATCCCAAAGCAAACTCGAACCAAAATATGGAGGGAAAAATTTAAATTTTAAAATCGGATATCCGATTTTTGAAAAAAAAAAATATATATTTTAGTAAATTGGGCATAACTTTTGCATTTGATATCGGAATTTTGATTTTTTATAGGCGTTGGAAAGGTAATTAAGAGCTCTATGATATGGAATAGGTATATTTTCAATTACTTGTTTTAAAAAATAATTATAATTCATTTAAATTCATCCTTCATTTTTAAAACATAAAAAGCTCATGACTTTTTCATATGATTTCTCTATTGCATGAATTTTTGTAACAATCATCTCAAAAAAAACTAAATAAGTAATTAATTAATAATAGAAAATTTATGAATTTTATTGAGTTCGATAAATTTTGATAAACCATGTTATCTATGTTTGTTCCTTTCTCCACCTCTCTCTCCTAAACCTATCACACCACCTATTTGTTTCTTCCTCCCTCTCTTTTGTCCATATTTATACATCTCTCTCTAGACCTATATCTCTAACTATCAATGAATACCTCATTAAATCTCTCAAGCTCTACAAGGTGCTTATATTTCTACCTCTTCATAATTTCCTCCTCTATGTAACTCTCTCTTCCCTAATATCTAGACTAGTCTCTCTGCATTTCATTCTCATCTCTAGCAACAAAATTCAGAGGGGACAAGGAGAGGCATAGGGAAGTATCAAAAAAAGGAGAGGGAGAGAGAGGTGAGAAGGAGAGATTAATTGGGGGGAAGAGAGAGTGTGAGAGAGAGAGCTATAGGTAATTAGGTGGAAGGTGAAGAGAGAGAGGGAGGGGGTGATTGGGATGAAGAGAGAATGAGAGGGAGAGTTTGAGATTATTAGGGGGTAGGAGGAGAGGGGGAGAGGGGAAATTATCAACAAAGAGAGAAGAGAGATGGGGACAGAGGTGAAGAGAGACAAAGAGAGTAATTAGGGGGTGGGTAGAGGGGGAGAGGGAAGTATCTATAAACCCATAGGAGGAGAGAGGTGATCGAGGGTAATTGAGGAAAAGAAATAATGTGAGAGAGAATATGGTGTCCTAAAGGGTCATATGGTGTCTCATGAACCTTTAGGACACCATATGACACCTTAGGACACCATATGATGTTGTTATAAGTCTTATGGTGTCCTAAGGGGTCATATGGTGTTCTATGAGCTTTTAGGACACCATATGGTGTCATTACAAGTCGTATGGTGTGTTAAGGGGTCGTATGGTATCCTATGACCCCTTATTTATTGTTAGGGGTCATATTGTGTCTGAACGGGTCATATGGTGTCGTTGGGGGTTGTATGGTGTGCTAAGGGGTCATATTGTGTCCTAAGGGGTCACAAGACATCGTATGACCCCTTAGACACCATATGATCCATTAGGTTTTGTTAGGGCTCATACTATGTCCTAAGAGGTCATATGGTGTCCCATGACCCTTTAGGGCACCATATAACCCCTTAGGACATCATATGGTGTCTTTATAGGTCTTATGGTGTCCTAAGGGGTCATACGGTGTCCTAAAACCCCTTAGGACACCATATGACCCCTTAGGACATTATATGACCCCTTAAGATACCATACGATACCTTGGGACACCATATGGTATCGCAAGGAGTCGTATTATGTCCTAAGGGGTCATATGGTGTCCTATGAGCCCTTACGACAATATATGACCCATTAGGTGTCATCAGGGGTCTTATTGTGTCCTAATGGGTCATATGGTGTCGTATGACCCCTTGGGACACCATATGCTTGGAGACAATATGGTGCTATGGGTCGTATGGTGTCCTATGACAGCTTAGGATACCATTTAGTGTTGTTATGTGTCGTATGGTGTCCTATGACCCTTAAGTGTCATTAGGATTATTTTATGTCCTAAGAGGTCATATTGTGTCCTAAGGGGTCATACGGTATCCTATGACCCCTTAGGACCCTATATGATGTCGTTAGTGGTCATATTATGTCCTAAGGGGTCATATTGTGTCTTATGACCCCTTAGGACACCACATGGTGTCGTTATGTGTCGTATGGTCTTCTAAGGGGTCATATGGTGTTCTATGACCCCTTAGGACACCAATTTTATGTTATTATGGGTCGTATGGTCTCCTAAGGGGTCATATGGTGTCCTATGACCCCTTAGGACACCATATGGTGTCATTAAGGGTGGTACGGTGTGCTAAGGGGTCATATGGTGTCCTATGACTGTTTATAACCCCATATGACCCCTTAGGTATCGTTAGGTGTCATTTTGTGTCGTTAGGGGTCATATGATGTCCTATGACCCCTTAAGTGTTGTTAGGGGTCATATTGTGTCCTAACGGGTCATATAGTGTCCTACGACCCCTTAGGACACCATATGGTGTCGTTTGGGATTGTATGGTGTGCTAAGGGGTCATATTGTGTCCTAAAGATTCTTGAGACATCATATAACCTCTCAGGACACCATATGACCCCTTAGATATTGTTAGGGGTCATATTGTGTCCTAAGGGGTCATATGGTGTCTCATGACACCATATGACCCCTTAGGACACCATATCATGTCGTTATGGGTCTTCTTATGTTCTAAGGGGTTATATGGCGTTCTAAGGGGTCATATGGTTTTATATGACCCCTTAGGATACCATATGACACCTTAGGACACCATATGGTGTCATAAAGGGTTGTGTGGTGTTCTAAGGGGTTATATGGTGTTATATGGGGTCATATGGTTTTATATGACCCCTTAGGACACTATATAACATTGTTAGGGGTCATATTGTGTCTTATGACCCCTTAGGACACCACATTGTGTTGTTATATGTCGTATGGTGTTATAAGGGGTCATATGGTATTCTATGACCCTCTAGGACATCATATTATGTTGTTATGGGTCGTATGGTCTCCTAAGGAGTCATATAGTGTCTTATGACCCCTTAGGACACCATATGACCCCTTAGGACACCATATGGTGTCATTATATGCCGTATGGTGTCCTAAGGGGTCATATGGTGTTATATGACCCCTTAGGACACCATATGGTGTCGTTAGGGGTCGTATGGAGTGCTAAGGGGTCATATGGTGTCCTATGACCCCTTAGCACATAATATGACCCCTTAGTACACCATAAAGTGTCCTTAGGGGTCATATGGTGTCCTATGACCCCTTAGGAAATAATATGACCCCTTAGGTGTTGTTAGGGGTCATATTATGTCCTTATGGGTTATATGGTGTCGTACAACCCCTTAGGACACCATATGGTGTCGTTAGGGGTTGTATGGTGTGCTAAAGGGTCTTATTTTGTTCTAAAGGTTCCTATGACATCATATAACCCCTTAGGACACCATATGACCCCTTAGGTATCGTTAGGGGTAATATTGTGTCCTAAGGAGTCATATGGTGTCTGATGACACCGTATGACCCCTTAAGACACCATATCATGTGGTTATGGGTCTTCTTGTGTTCTAAGGGGTCATATGGTGTTATATGACCCATTAGGATACCATATGACCCCTTAGGAAACCATATGGTATCGTAAAGGGTGGTATGGTGTTGCAAGGGGTCGTATGGTGTCCTAAGGGGTCATATGGTGTCTTATGACCCCTTAGGACACTATATGACGTTGTTAGGGGTCATATTATGTCCTAAGGGGTAATATTATGTCTTATGGCCCCTTAAAACACCACATGGTGACGTTATGGGTCGTATGGTGTTCTAAAAGGTCATATGGTGTTCTATTACCCTCTAAGACACCATATTATGTTGTTATGGGTTGTATAGTCCTCTAAGGGGTCATATGGTGTCCTATGACCCCTTAGGACACCATATAATGTTATTATGTATCGAATAGTGTCCTAAGGGGTCATATGGTGTTCAATGACCCCTTAGGACACCATATGACTCCTTATAACACCATATGGTGTCATTAGGGGTCACATTGTGTTATATGACCCCTTAGGATATGATATGACCCCTTAGGTGTTGTTAGGGGTCATATTGTGTCCTAACGGGTTATATGGTGCCCAACGACCCCTTAAGACACCATATGGTGTCATTAGGGGTTGTATGGTATGGTAAGGGGTCATATTGTGTACTAAAGGTTCCTAGGACATCATATAACCCCTTAGGACACCATATGACCCCTTAGGTATTGTTAGGGGTCATATTGTTTCCTAAGGGGTCATACAGTGTCTTAGGACACCATATGACCCCTTAGGACACCATATCATGTCGTTATGGGTCTTCTTGTGTTCTAAGGGGTCATATGGTGTTATATGACCCCTTAGGATACCATATGACCCCTTAGGACACCATATGGTGTCGTAAAGGGTGGTATGATGTCGTATGGTGTCCTTAGGGGTCATATGGTGTCTTATGACCCATTGGGACATTATATGATGTCATTAGGGGTCATATTATGTCCTAAGGGGTAATATTGTGTCTTATGACCCCTTCAGACACTAGATGGCATCATTATGGGTCGTATGATGTTCTAAGGGGTCGTATGGTGTTCTATGACCCTCTAGGAAACCATATTATGTTGGTATGGGTCATATGGTCTCCTAAGGGGTCATATGGTGTCTTATGACCCCTTAGGACACCATATAGTATCAATATGCATCGTATGGTGTCCTAAGGGGTCATATGGTGTTCTATGACCCCTTAGGACACCAGATGGTGTCATTAGGGGTTGTATGGTGTGCTAAGGGGTCATATGGTGTCCTATGACCCCTTAGAACACCATATGACCCCTTAGGTATTGTTAGGTGTCATTTTGTGTTGTTACAAGTCATATGGTCTCCTATGAACCCTTAGGACACAATATGACCCCTTAAGACACCATATAGTGTCGTTAGGGGTCATATGGTGTCCTATGACCCCTTAGGTTGGTAGGGGTCATATTGTGTCATAACGGGTCATATGGTGTCCTACGACCCCTTAGGACACCATATGGTGTCATTAGGGGTTGTATGGTGTGCTAAGGGGTCATATTATGTCCTAAAGGTTCCTAGGACATCATATAACCCCTTAGGACACCATATGACACCTTAGGTATCGTTAGGGGTCATATGGTGTCTCCTGACACATATGACCCCTAAGGACACCATATCATGTCGTTATGGGTCTTCTTGTGTTATAAGGGGTCATATGGTGTTATATGACCTCTTAGGACACCATATAGTGTTGTAAGGGATCGTATGGTGTTGTAAGGGGTCATATGGTGTCCTATGACCCCTTATGACACTATATGACCCCTTAGGTGTCGTCATGGATCATATTGTGTCCTAATTGGTCATATGAAATTCTTTGACCCCTTAAGACACCATATGACCCCTGGGGACACTATATGGTGCTATGGGTCATATGGTGTCCTAAGGGGTCATATGGTGTCCTATGACCCCTTAGGACACAATATGACCCTTTAGGCTGCCACATTGTGTCATTAGGGGTTGTATGGTGTCCTAAGGGGTCATTTGGTGTCTTATGACCTCTTAGGACACCATATGGTGTCATTAGGGGTCTTATTGTGTCTTAAGGGGTCATATGGTGTTTTATTACCCCTTATGACACCATATGACCCCTTAGGAGACCATATGGTGTCGTTAGGGGTCATATTGTGTCCTAAGGGATCATATGATGTTCTATGGCCCCTTAGGACATGATATAACCCCTTAGGAGACCATATATACTAACTTTCAAATAAGGAGAGATATAAAGGTGAAGAGAGATGAAGAACTAAAGAGAGGGAAAAGAACTAAAGGACAAGGACATAAATAGAGATATAGATGTTAAGGAGTATGAAGTGAGAGGGAGAAAAACTAAAGGGCAAGGATGTATAGAAAGAGGTAGACATATCTAGATATTTATAAGGAGAGAGGAAGATAGAGATTAAAGATGAAGATAAAGGGAGAGGGAGGTGAACAGATATAGAGAAAGAGAGAGGTAAAGACAAAGATAAATATATGAAGAGATGGAGAAAAATGGACAGAGAGGGGTAAAGAGAGAGATAAAAAAAGGAAGAGATAGAGAGATATAAAGGAAGAGAAATATCGATAGATAGAGATATATAGATAGTGCAAGAGAGTGAGAAAGAGAGATAGAGATTATAGATAGGGATAGATAGAGAGGGAGAGAGAAAAAGAGGAAGATATAGAGATATATAAAGGCACTATAGAGAATGATGTGGGGAGAGAGCAAAAGATATATAAAGATCAAGTAAATAAAGAGATAAAAGTAGAGAAAGGGAAAGATACTTCAAGAGGGTGATAAAGGAAGAGACAGAGAAGTAGATTAATCATGTATAGAGGAATATATATAAAGATAGAGGAACATATAAAAGTGATATTGATAGGGAAAGAGATGGAGATAGAGATAGATATGGATAGAACATGATAGAGAGAGTAAGATAAATGGAGAGAGAGATGGAGTGAATAAGTGAGATTTAGAGATAATGAAATATAAATATACATAAAGATAGATCTATAGGGATATAGAGAGAGAGGGGACAAGATAGGGAGAGAAAGGAGGTGATAGAGACAAGTAATATATAAGTATAGGTAGGATAAGGTAAAGGAGGGAGATAAATAGAGAGAAGAGAGATTATTAGAGAGAAATATAGAAATAAGGAGTGACAATGATGGAGTCGGAGAGGAAGAGATATGAATAGAAAGATGGAGATATATGCAGAGATGCATGTAATTTGGAAATTTATTTATCTACATGGAATGAGAAAACAAGTGACATAAGTAGAGAACAAAGAGATATATAAAATATATTATATAAGTATAGATAGACAAGTGATAGATAACGGAGGTGATAGGAAAAAAAATGAGACTTTGTATGCAAAATTTGTGAGTATTTAAAGTTTTAAAATTGAAGGACTAACTTTAAATGATTATAATTAATTTTTGGTCTATAAAATCATCAAAATACCTCATCCATTTGATAGGTCTATGAATTATCTTTCCAACTCCTGTAAAAAATCAAAATTTTGATAAGAAACGCAAAAGTTATGGCCATTTTACTAAACTATTTTTTTTTTGTTGATAAAAGTATGATATCACACTAGTGACATCACAATGGTGACATCACAATAGTGACATCACAAATCGGATATCCGATAATATCGGATATCCGATATTATCAGATATCCGATTTGGTTTGGTATTACCAAACCAAATTCAAATTTCGCCTGACCCAAACAAAAAGTCAAAGCAGATTTTGGCATGTTTGGAAAGGTTGAAAGTGCATTTTTTTCTCTATTGCCACTTTTTGGCCCCCCTTGATCTTGCACATACCCTTACCTACAAAACATAAGACCCCAACTTGAAAACCCCACTCTACATAGCGCAATTGTTAGTATTCCCAAAGATACTGAGAGGGGGGTGTGAATTAGTATCTTGTCGGTTAATGGATTTTCCTGATTTATTAAATGAAAGGCATTCCAAAACTATGTACCGGTAAACCAAAATTAATGCAATAAATAAGAGAAATAAACACAACATAGAAAGCACACCATAGCACAATATTTTTAAGAAGGAAACCTGCTGTGGGAAAAACCTCGGTGGGATTTGTGACCTACAATATTCGCTTACTGGCCAATAAGTGAATATTACTTACAAAATGGGGGCCTACACATGCATGAAGGCCAAGTGCCAAGTGCCTAGAGCTCACTTCTCAATTACAAAAGAAGTCACATTGACTTACAAAAATAGATTATACAAATCCAAGATGATGTACTACTACAAAAGGGCATCTGCTATGCCAGATCTAGTACCGATTTAAGCTCTGCAATAATCATAAACCTTACTTTACAATCTGCTTGAATATTCGCACATAATATCCATCACATATCCTATTTCCAATGTTCTACAAGATCTCATACTTATATATGAGCCTTATTACAATATGCCTTGTTGGCTTTCAAGAATATATTACAATTAATTACATTTTGCAATAAATAAAATCCTGTCGGCCAGGGTATCGGTCATCAGTGTAGAGTCTGTCAGTGTCGGTTCCTGTCGGTATCATATGATTGCAAGGTTGCCATCAATGAGAATACCTTCAATCACTTACAATTTCTCATTGGAGTGTGCATTTTCCAACAATCTCTCCCTTTGGCATTGATTGCAACACTCATGAGAAAAAGCCAAAAAGTGTATCCAAAAGTGTTGTCCAAAATTTGTCTTACCAAAACTGTCTACTTCAAAATTGAGTGCTCCCCCTGAGCAGATGATCTCTTCTATTATCATTTTTCTCAACCTCGACTACTCCCCCTTTGGCATCAATGACAAAGGTTGTCATTCAATGTCAATTGAGTGGAGTTCCTGCCTAGTTCCCTGTAACCAATGGGTTACAATCTGATAGATGTTTGCCAATGCAAAATTTAGACTGTTGTTGAACATCTCAGTGTCCTTTATTGTTGCTTCTATTCTCTGAATTGTACCAGTGTCTTAAGTCTTGGAACCAGAGCCTCAAAAATGTCTTTTCTCAATGAGATGAGGTTATCCAATTTAGGACCTAGTTTGCACTTCAAGTCCTTTGCCTTATATTTTATTCTTTCTTTATCTTTTTCTAGTTTTTCAATTTTCTCCTCAAAAACTGCAATTTCCTTTTCAACTATGGATAATGAATCTGATGATCCTATTAAATTATCAACAATATTGTTGATTTATTTTTGTGCTTAGCTAATTTATGAATCTACGTTCTCTGTCAAAAGGTTAGTCTTATATCTATCTCTATATAGTTTCTTGAAATCCAAAATTGTTCTGCCAAGTACCGGTAATAAGGTTTCCATGTGTTCCTTATTCTTCTTGACTGTTTCCTCAAAGAATTTTTCCTTTTCCTTATTCATTTTCTCTCTGAAGGTTTCTTCATTTATCTGATCCAATGTTATTAGGTTGTCGGTTATATACTTAGACAATGTGTCTAGTTGGCTCAAAGAATCTTTATTTTCTATGTTACACTTTTGAGTTGTCATCTATAGCCTTATAAGCTTGTGCATTGCACTCTGTTATTTTCTATATTGAATCTAATAGTACCTCTGTTACATTTGTTGGCCTAAATTCAGTCATGGATGTTCTAGATGACTGTCCAACCGCGTTTACAATTTGTAGTCCGTCGATGGCAGTGATAGCTTTGCTTTCCTCTTTCTTTGGAGGATCAGTTTGAGTTTTCATTTCTACTACCAAAGGCTTAGGATTTTCAGATGTGGCCAGTGGCACTGTCTATGAAGGAGCCTATTGGTCTACCAGTTTCTTGGTGTCCTCTCCTGATGGTGTCTCTGTTTGTGCCTTTGAAGATTTTACTGTGGTGTCCACTGTCAGTTTTTCTTTGTTTACCTCTGTACTATCTACTATCAGTGACTCCGTAGGTTTTCTAGTTTCAGTAGTTGTCGGTGGCTTAGTAGATGCATTAGTATGCACACCTGTGGTCTCTGCCTTTCTTGTGTCTAGGGGTTCATTTGATTTTTTCAGTTTGTTGTTCATTCCCAATTTCAATGTTTTCAACTCCAATATTTCCTGTTGGTGGCTCAGTTGCCACATCTCTTTTGTCAGTTATTTCCTTATCCACCACAATATTGACTTCCTGTGTGTCAATGTTCATTGTGTATAACACCTCAGAATCAGGATTTGTATCCTTGTGTGGTGTTTCCATACTCTTCGTTGCCGGTGGAGTATTAGAAAGAGGTGGGTGCAAGTTATCAGTTATCTTTATTCTTGGAGGTCCACCTACCTTACCTTTCCCCTTATCCTTATCTTTTTGGTAGACTCTGATAGTCTTTGGTCTTTTAAGCTCTTCTTATTTTTCTTTCTCAAAAAAAAAAATATCCCACTGATCTGCAGTTTCTTCTGATATTTCATTTACTTTGCCCGCCATTAGTGCAACATGTCACTGACCAGTTGAAAATACTGTCCGGTTGGCCTCACTGATTAATTCATCTATCTCTTCAGTGGAGTTCACTGGGTGAACTGCAAGTAGTTTCTCTTTTTTTATCTTTTATTTAATTCCACAATAGCTACCCTTCTAGCTTCTAATCTTCTATACAAGTCATTGGGTATGTCATCTACTATCTCCATCAAAAATTTCTTATAGATGTCTAAGTGTAAGATTACACTATTTTCTATGCTCTCTTTTTCATGATTTGAAAGTGTGTTATACAACTTGCTGATATTTTTCAATTTTCCATCCTCAATTATCTCATTTAGAAGTTTGTCAACACGAGGAATAACCTATTTCACTTTTCTTTTCTTTGGGGTCAATTTCTTAGCCGGAGGCCTGACTACCTCCTTCGTAATCTTATGGATGGAATCCAACCAAAATAACTCCCCATGTACTCTACTTAGCACAATCCTTATCACATCCTTAGGAAAATTAGGGATATTGAGAATGTCCACAAAGCCTAGGGTTTCCACTATCTTGTGTTTCAGTTTAGTATTTCCATTTTCATCACAAATTACAGTCCTATGCATGTTCTTAATTTCATCATCTCCTAGTTCCTCAATATGACAATGTATATACATTCTAGGATCTTCTGCATAAACTACTCCCTTAGGTATTTTGGAAAATGCTCCTAAGGTATCATCTTTCTTCGCAATTTTGGGAATAAGTTTGAACACAGGTCTAGGGTGCTTAATAACTTCAATCACAGTAGGGTTTGCAATAAATTTAGGTGTAGAGGAAGAAACCATTGATATAAATACTTCAATCTGCTTTTAGGATGATTTGTTGTGGATGCCTTCGCTCGAGATTTTTGCACTCTCTGGAGATTTGAATGCTCGGTGAGTGAGAAAAGAGCCAAAACAGTTGCTTTATAATGTTATTTCCAATTTCTCACCATAAACTGAGGGTAAATTAGCATGTTCTACAGTTAATTGTCGTACCACCAAAAGGTTATTCTTTAGTTAGATGAAGAATCTCGTGTCGGTGGAGTGATACTCAGTTCTACCGGTGAAGGAATAGCTTCACTAACATTCTGATCTGACTTCCTAATCCATTGTTTTGAGAATTCTTGCTTTACTTCATCAACCTTCTCTTTACCTCTCAAGTTGGGTCCTTTATTATTTGTCGGTGATGCCTTACTTCTACAAATTTTTGCAATATGTCCAATCTTGTTACAAGCATAACAAGTCACATTGTTTTTTTGAATCACTTTTCCCTATCCTATGCCAGTATGTGTTCTGCATTGATTAGATAAGTGTCAAAATCTTTCACAAATATAACATCTTACATTCGTTCTGCAATTTTATGAATTATGACCAATTTTATTTCATTTAGAGCATTGACCGGTGGGTGCATTGGTGTTCTGATAGTTTCTAGATCTACACTGATTTTCTCTATGACCATACTTGTTATAGTTTGTTGTGAGCATTAGGTTGTCTTACCGGTTTGTTGTGATCATGATTGCTTGCAGTACCAGAGCTTTCACCAACTTCAAAGCCAAACCCATTTGTATCTCCATTAGGTTTATGATTCTTCAACATGTTATCAAATTCCTCTGAGCTTTTCTTAAATTTCTCTTTGTGTTGATTTGCAGTATCCAATTCATTCTCCAAAGTTCCTTTCTGTCTCATGAGTTCATTTGTGTCATTTTGTGTATGCATCAAATCTATCTTCAACATATAATTTTCATGACTGAGTCTTGTGTTTTCATTTCTCACATCATTTAGTCTTCTAACCAAGTCATCTTCATTCTTCTTTCTATCTTCAATGTCTTTACTAAATCTCATAGTCATATCTTGCATCTCATTCTTCATTGTATTGTTTTCTTGTCTCAATTTGTTCACAAGGTCATTGAGGGTTTCTTTCTCATCATCATTACACTACATCTTTTTAGAAAGTTCTCTTCTTTTGTTCCTTGCAATAGTGAGATTTCCTTGAAGTCCTTGACTGATTTCCTGTGCAGCCTTCAAATCATCTTCAAGTTTCATATTCTTCAACTTGTTTGCATCATAGTCTGAAAGAGCTGTTTCTAATTGCTTCCTCAAGTTTTCCATATCTACTGGTGTTAGAATCTTCCTCAAGCTGTTAGGCTTTTGAAAGTAGAGGACCAGGCTCTAATACAATTTTTTTGGATTCCCAAAGATACTGAGAGGGTGGGGGGGGGTCAATCAGTATCTTGCCAGTTAATTGATTTTCCTGATTTATTAAATTAAAAGCATTCCAAAACTATGTACCGGTAAACCAAAATTAATGCAATAAATAAGAGCAATAAACACAACATAGAAAGTAGACCATAACACAGTATTTTTAACGAGGAAACCCAGTTTGGGAAAAACCTTCATGGGATTTGTGACCCACAATATTCGCTTACTATCCAATAAGTGAATATTACTTACAAAATGGGGGCCTGCACATGTAGGAAGGCCAAGTGCCTAGAGCTCATTGCTCAATTACAAAATAAGTCACATTGAATTACAAAAATGGATTATACAAATCCAAGATGATGTACTACTACAAAAGGGCATCGTCTATGCCAGATCTAGTACCAATTTAAGCTCTGCAATAATCATAAACCTTGCTTTAAAATTTGCCTGAATATTCACACATAATATCCATCACATATCCTGTTTCCAATGTTCTACAAGATCTCATACTTATATATGAGCCTTATTACAATATGCCTTGTCGGCTTTCGAGAAGATATTACAATTAATTACATTTTGCAATAAATAAAATCCTGTCGGTCAGGGTGCCAGTAATCAATCTTTTTGGTGCTGGTGAACATATGCCAGTGTAGAGTCTATCGGTGCTGGTGCCTACTGGTATCATATGCTTGTAAGGTTGCCATCAATGAAAATACCTTCAATCACTTACAATTTCGCATTGGAGTGTGCATTTGCCAACAACAACAACCTATGAATCATAAGTGCAGATGGAAATAAACCCTTTGGACGTCTCCAAACACCAAAACAACCAACTAAAAACCCTTTCAACACCGTCTTTGCAGAGGCATCAATGTTCAAGGAACAAAGCAATGAACGAAAGCCGAATGTAGATAGAAAAAACCCTTTCGACACTGTGTTTGCAGAGCCATCAATGTTGAAGAAATGAGACATCAATGTCTAACATAACTCAAGAACAATGTCACATTAACTTCCTTGCCAAATACATACCACTTACAACTCAGAAAAAATCAATTCAATGACGAGGAAAACACATAAAACATCCACATCTTCCTCGAGGAACTACATCAGCAACAAAAAATGGAATAATCAAAAAACACAAAAGACATCGACGTCTTCTAGAAAACTATGCCAAAAATAAAAGTCGATAAGAATGACAACTTTTCGGGGCATAAATGCCCACACTGAACCCTATCGGCTTAAATATATGTATATCATTTTGACACGTGTATGTAACATTTAAAATAATTTTTTGAGGAAGTTTGACTATAACATTGATTCTAACAAACTTAGATAGATGGGTGAGAGCGAGGGCTCAAGGCCCCGCTCAAGGGTTTTTGGTGATGGGGTGGTGCAAGGGACTCAGAGGTTGATGATGATGATGGGGAGGAGGGCATGGCTGGGTATGGACTATCTTCACATCATGATTTTTTGGCTTGCAATGGCTCTATGGCTTTGGATTATTTCTAGCACCCATTGGTTGTAGAGTTTTAGTTTTCTTCTCTCAGATTGGGGTTTGCAAGGTGCCTGTGGCCCTCTTTTCTGGGCTTCTCATCCTTCTTCCATCTGACATTGGACCTATGTTGTTTAGTGGCCTTCATTTTCTTGGGTGTGGGAAGGTCCTATTGCCAGTGTTGGGCCTTCATGTTAAGCTAGTGCATGTCTTACATCAAGCATGGAGTATGGTGCTAGGGCAACTGTCTAGGGTTTGCTCTGGCACATACATCGCTGATGTTGTCAAGGGGTTTCAAATATTCTTGGTCATGGCTTGGGATTTCAAGTTGTTGGCTATTATTAGCAGTGGGTTGTTCTCTGCTTGGTTGTCACATGTGGGAAGGCTTCCTCTAGTTCTTTACTTATCTACTTTAGTAGTTGGGGGCCTACAGGTGGAGTCCTTGGCTTCCTTTTCTCTCCTCGACTAATCCCCTTTGTTGGCTCTGCTTCTCTATGTTGTGCTTCTTTTGTTCCCCCTGCAGCTATTAGAAGAGATGTTTTTGGGAGCTCCTATTTGGTGGTACTCCTTGCATTGGGGATGTAGGTGGGATGCTTCCTTGCCCTTTTGGGTCTAGCTCTTTTGTTCTTAGCCCTGCTTGTAAGGGCTGTGAAGGGACTTTTTGGCTTTTTCTTTTGCTAGAATTTTATTTCTAGTGATTTTGTTGTTTTTCAGTTATTATATTGTTTTGTGTGGAACTAGAGCTATTGCTCTTGTCAGTCAAAAGGTTGCCAACAATTTTCAAGTGCCTATTTTGGTCTTAGATTATTTTTGGTTAGGTTATGGTTTTGTTAGGGATTTGTTTATCTCTCTTTCCTTTGGATGGGCTTATGTTGTTCTTGGTTGGGTTCTTTCCTTTATGGCTTCTATAGAGTTGAAGGCTACCCCTATTGAGGTGGGGTCTCTAATGGCTTCTTTCTTGGGGGAATGATGCATTTCGCTCCTACTACTCTCTTTCTTGTCCCTTATTAAGGTGGGGAACTTCTTTTTGAGGGAGGATGGTGGCTACTCTATGTAGTATTCTCTCAACTAGTGTCGCTCAGATGTTGGAAGGTGTCCCATTTGGTTCGCCCCTCTGTCTATCTTCTTCTCTATTGCTCCTATTGAGGTAGGATCCTCTCCTATTGAGATGGAGAGGAGTTCAACAGGTGAGGAGTTGATTCACTGTTGGGTGTTCTAGGTTAGAAGTTGTTGATTGGTTTAGGGTGCCAATTCAAAACCCTTATTGAAGGTTTGGGGAACCTAAAAAAAATCTTTCCTCCTTTTGCACCTGGTTGTCTGAGAGGTTCTATAGTTGGGGAACCTTAAAAAAATCCCACATATAAATGTTTAATATATATTAATGGAATGATGTTCGACCTATGACAAGGATCACATGTAGTCTAATTTGAATTTTGGATGGACTAGATTAACTCTAGAACCTTGTGGTTGATATCCTAGTTGGTATGAGTGACGTAGGCACTCAAAGCCATTTGTTACCATATATTTTGGGCTTGTGTTAATATATAGATTTGTGTAGGAATTAACAATAGTTGGTAGGTTTCACCTTGGAATTGTCCTTGTCTTCTCATAATTTTATATGATCGAAGATGAGATTTGTTCTTGCCTAAGATAGTTTTTCCTTAATTTCTATTATAAGCATCTTTTTAAAGAACAAGAATATGCATCTTTTTAAAGAAGATGAATATATATGAAAAAGTTGATGGTTTCCTAAAGAATATTTTCCTAAATGAAAAAACCAAGATCATTTGTAGAATAAAAATACTTCCATACCCAAAAAAAACGAAAAAAAACATCCTATGAAAATAAATGCCATTTGCATCATATAACATATACAAAACAGACTTGAATATAAAGGTAGGGATGAGGACATCACATGGTAGGAGTGAACTTCAAGTAACCCTCCAAATGTGAAGAATATTTAAGACTATGAAAAAGTGTTCTGGAAACTTGATAATTCAACGTCTAGTGAGATAAAAATTAAGATGTCTCCTAAATGAAGTTAAGAATACAGTAAATAAGACCCTCCTATATAAATACGAAGCTAAAAGTGAGTCCTTAATATGAGTTTTAAACATGGAACATGTAGAATCCTATAAATAAAAGTAAAGAACATTATTAAGTTATTCATTACTAGCCGAATCCAGCTGTCAAACAACTTTGTGCCCACTGCTCCTCTACACATGCACTTGGCAGATTGTGCTATGCCCAGTGCCTGTCCACGTTTCCAATCTTCAATCCCTAACCACCTAGAAAGGAAAATTGATTACATGGATTAAGAGGGGAAGGCGAAAAAAAAGGGAGAACATTAGATTTGAGAAAAAAACTTCAACAATATCATCATTACAACCAATCTCTCATTAACAATTGACAATTTGAACACAACATACCTACAGTTTATGTGGGTGATACAATTGACAAGTTTTACTTATTAATAATCTTGTATTATGTTGTTTGATGAATTCAATATAGTCAAATGGTTTTGAATCTTAATGATACAACTGTTATTATTCTAAAATGTTAGTTCGATAATCAGAATAATATATTGATTTTAAAGAAAATAAACAGTCCATCTCTCAGGCTTCTGTCAAGACTACCATGCTACTATGATATTATTGTGTTACCTAGCATTAGGCATTAGATCTTTATTCATTTATTTTGTTAAAAGTTGTGTATTTTGATACCTTTCAACTTTTATAAAATTTATTTTTATATAAAATAATATGGAAAATTGGACCATTTTTATATGCTGGTTAAATCACGTGGATTTCTTAAATGAAAATTTAATCAGTGTGAAAATTTAACCAGTGTATTAGTTAGTTTTTCTGTTAAATTTTGTGAATAGTAAAATTTGATGAAGATACAGTTATGTTACATGATCTTTTTAATATTGGATAAAAATAAATGAATTTCATTTGATTTTGGAAGATTATGTAAAGAAATGAAAATTGGTTTAAATTTTATGAATGGTAAAATTTGATGAAGATGACAGTTATGTTACATGATCCTTTTTTTTGGTTGATAAAAGGCATGGTCAGAATAATATATTGATTTTAAAGAAAATTTACACCATGAAACCACAGATTTCCACAATGGCCCAGTGAACCTAAAAACTGACGTGAAAATGAAACTATGTTACATGATCTTTTTAATATCATTTAAATGTGTATTAATTTGATTTGATTTTGGAAGACTGTTAATTTTTTGATTGTATGGTTTTTTGGAATTTTCATTTGATTTTGGAAGACTATGTTAAATTTCTATGTAGCCATGTTCTCCAAACTTGGATCAGGGACAACCAGCATTCTAAACTAAATGGCAAGTCCTTAACAATTGGACTTAGCAATTTTATTAGATGGAAAAGTATTTTATAAAGTACAAATTCCTATGGGCTCACCGTTGCCTGGAAAAAGCATGCAACTGTTATTTTAGAAAATCATGATTGTTTTAGAAAAAAATTAAATAATTAGTGAAATCTAAAAAGTAAATAAAGCAGAATATCTGATTAATGTATCTGGATTTGATTGTGTCTTCATCAATGGTGCCGATCATTTTTTGTGATCCATCATCAGGATGAATGAGTCCAATCAAAGTGCAGATCATTTTCTGATAATCCATCATCAGGATGAATGATTGCACTCATTTATTCTGATAACATTGACACCATTGATGAAGAAAATAACACAAGCAAATCTAGAAGCATTGATAATAATTTCATAAATTGTAAAAAATTGATAGATTTGAAAGCAGAATATTAAAAATAATTATCTAATTTATCAGATGACACATGTAAAAAACAGTGAAATGGAAAAGTGGCAGCGCTAACATATCCATCATTTTACGAGTGGGTATTTCTGAACAGCCGATTCTATAAATTTTTTATTTTACTCCCCAAGTAGAATACACGCACTTCCATCTTGGAGAACACTTTCATAATACTGCAACTTCTGTGATTTTGACAGATAGATCGCAATTCTATTTTGAAATCTGGTCGCTTCAGTTCAGATTTGAAAGTTGAGATATTTATTCTAAATAACAGTGCTGCCAACGAAACTTCCAACTTGTAGGAATATTCAAGGGACTGAATAAAAAGCATAGTTGATTACAATTACTTAAACATTTATAAAATCCAATAATTTAATTTATCAATTCCATAAAACAATCCATACCATATTCATAATTCAGTTCCCATCCCGGGTCTTCATCTTAGGATTGCTTTCAAGCTAGAAAGAGATGAATTTAATTGCAAATTTAGTTTTAGTTTCTTTCCGATAAGCTTTTCTGAATTTAAGCATCATGCTGTAATGTCGAATATACTAGACCTTGGATGTTTTTGATGAACTTTTCGAATTCTGTGGTTTGAAAATAGATTTAATCAGGAAAATCTCCTCAGCTATGGCAGGCCTGGAAGGGCATTCAAACTGTTAATATTTTTGTAATTATACATCTTTTTTCATATCAAATTTTTGACTTCACGGTTTGCTGACCCAAAAAAATTATAATAACAATCACCAAAATCATGTCATTCCTCGTTTCTTGAATGTAATCCCTCATTCGCTCGATCTTCCCAAGAATCAATGATTGAACTCGGTTCGAAGGACATCATCCTCAAGATCCTAATCTTTTTATTGTACTGGATTTTGCAGGGAGGAACGTGTTGCCAGAACCCTCCCTTTAGATTATATGCATACACCTTTAGATTACATGCAAGCACCTCTAGACTGTCACATGGCCATAGACTGGGAAAGCACAGGTAATCTCCCACACAAACACACTTATTCCAAAAATCTGCATCTCTCGAAAATTCAGGGAGCGACTGTGGAGACATCCTTGCAAATTCTTTCCACCTCCAAATCAACTCGTCTTTCTCGTCCTGAAACAACTCCCAGATAACAATCCCCGTCTTGTTTGGCCGGATTCCTCCAAACGATGGGTGAGTTTCGCCAAGTAGAGACGGCTCCCGAGTGGTCACCACCAAAAGAACGGAGGAACCATACGGAACCATACAAAGAACAGGTTTAACATGCGCATTCAAATCTTGAACCATTTTCACGGGAAATGGAGCCACTGTAACAGTGCTAATGAAACCCTCATCTTGGATTTTGTAACCCACAATTGTTGCCTGTGATCTTTCCCTCCAGAAAAGAACGCCATTGCACTCAACCATTACAAGTGCTTCACGGCATAATATATTATTTCCCCTTTCCTCTGCAAACTGAAGCTTAATCCTCCATGAATCTTCAAAATAATGGTAGATATCGAAGGAAAAAATTTCATTTTTGGAGTACGCTATCAAATAGGGCTCTTTTTTACTTCCCCGTACAATACGGATTATTTTGGACGTGAAATCCATTTCTACCTCTACACACGATCTCATAAGGGGATTGCAAACAAGTAATTGTTGAGCGGGATTTTGTTCAACCAGCAGTAACCCCTGCGTCGTGCTTGATACATCTCTCACACAAGAGCAAACTCTATTGTTCCTGTCACATCCCTCAGTATGTGGGTAAAAAGAAATAGGGAATTTCATCCATTTTTGTGTGGAAAACGAGTAGGTTATACAGGAGCATTTATTATTAATTTGACCAATGGAGATAAGAAGCAATGGATTTTGGGCAGGTAATGATGAGAGAAAGTTGTCGGAGGATAAAATGGAATTCCATTCCTTACAGACTGTGCGAGAGCTGTAGATTGATTCAAATGGAAGCTTTGAAAATACCAATCTCTTCATTTCCTCAGGCAGCTTAGATATACCATGCTCCTCTCTGTCTCCTTCAACTGCTGTAACAGATTCGTGCTCCATTTCTGTGGATTCTATCTCCATTTCTTTTATCTTTCGAGCTTCCCAACGATTAACTGCTTGTATGTTTTTATTTCATTGTTGCCCTGCATCATTCTCACCTCCCTTTATAGTTGTTTGGCATAAGGTACTTCCCTAAATCACCGCGTCATTTTTGGGCTAATAACAGCCGACTATGAGAAAATATGATTTAAAATAAACAAGCCAAAAATTAAGCTATCTATTTAATTTGGTGTCCTTCAACGTTATATATTCTTCTTAATTTTTTATAATAATTTATTTCACATAATTAAATTTGATCTTATGTGATAAATATATTTGATTAAATGTGTTTTTTATAATCTTAAATTTCTATGATAGTCAAATCAAAAAAATTCAATTATTGACACTTTGTATTAAAATAGTATAGATATCTTTAAATACATCTATCTAAAAATATAAAAACATATCAAATTCATTTTATTTTATTATAGAACTATGCTATTTACTACATATATATGATACTTATTTTAAAAATATTATGTTTATTATTAATATAATTTTTTATATGTAGTAAATGGGGTTGTATTCAAATAACAAGGCCACAGATTTCTAAAAATGATCTCTATTCAAATCCCCAATATGATTTTTTAAATTAGGACTCCAAGTGGTTCCTCTTAATTTTTGTTGTGGCTTCCAAATTGAATATGTGCAAAGGCATAATATGCCCCTTTTGACCTACTCTATTGCTAGTCTAAATAATCTTTCCTTACTATAAAAAACAATTGATATGCAAATGAATGTCATTTTAAAAAATTTCTTGATATTAATAATACAAACACACAAATCATTTATTTTATTCACACAAATATATAAATACACAAATACTAAATTAACAATTTAATATTATAAAAATAAATTTCTTATAATCAATCAAAAAAAAAATTATATGCTAATCAAAATATATTAATAATATGAAATTATATGTAAAAAATCTAAATCTAGTATCAATTTTTCTAATTGAAAAAAAAAAGGAAAATTAAAATTTCTTCAAATGTTGGCATAATCTTTAAAACAATTTGATCAAGACAATTGCTAAAAATAGTATTGTGTATGTTTTGATCATCACAATTAATTCATTCAAAATTAGAATGCTAGATAAGCAATGCCCTTGAACATCATTCAAATGAAAAAATAAAAGACAAGATGTAATTTCAAACTATTGAACCTAATAATGTTTTAAAAAATATATTTCAATAACCTTTGTAAGAAAATTCTAAAGAGGGTGGGAGGGAATTATAGTTATATATCTTTCTAGAACTGTAGTTTAGTTTCCTTTGGGTGGAAGTTTTTCACGCCTCCCAATTCTTTATATTCTAGAGGATTCACTTGTTTCTGGTTAGGCTTGCTGCTATGTGTTCTGGGTGTGTTTTATTGCTCTTTCAAAATTTTGCATTTCATGGGAGGTGACAAGAATAGGATGAAACCCACCTCTTTTGAAAACTGGATAAGGAATACTGAGGTTTGGAATGAGATCTCAAATGGAGGCTTGGTGCCGTATATGAAAAGGTTGAAGGGGAATTCACCGAGTGCCACTGAAGATTTTGTGAGCAGTTGGGATAATGGTATCCTTAAGGTCTATGGCATTGAATTTAGAATTGATGAAGATTTTATCGCTGAAATTATTGGTATGGAGATGGAGGGAAGGAATTTTTATAGAGAATGAAAATATGTTGAAGAAGCTAGCTCCACATTCTTCGACAAGTAGAAGGAGTGGAATAGGGTTTAGAAGATGGTTGATGATGGCTACAACCAGAAGGATCTTCAGAGGCCTTGGGCTGATGTGGTGGAGGTTATCATGAGATACATCACTCTTGATGGTCGGTATGCGAGCATTTTTTCCTACCACTTTGTCATTTTGAATCACTTCAAGCACAATAGGAAAATTTCCATTATGTTTTATCTTATATCTTCTTTATGGCATGGTCTAGAGAAACATGCTGAGAATATGGATAATCCGGTCCTCGATGAGGGCCTTATTCGACTTATTATGGATTATACCAAGGACCATGAAGTCAAGCCATCCCTGTTATGAAATCCTATGTTTCTTCTTCCAAACCAGAGGTTCAGGTGGGCTTGCCAAGGAATAGCAGGGTCAAGATGTTGAACATAATGTACCACTGAGAGGGGGCTAAATCAGTGGTTCCTAAATGCCTTTCCCTTTTAAAGAAACCTTAGAATACTAGTTGTTAACCTAAGCACTAGACAATCAAACCAGTAAAGCAAATGAGGAAACCAAAGAAGACAAACACACAAATGTAACCCACAACACCAGATGTACGAGGAAAACCTAATATGGAAAAAACCTTGGTGAGAAATGCTGCTGGAGACAACTGCTCCAATCCAACCTCACAAGAGAAACACTGAATTATAAAGATTTAGGGCACCAACCCAAGGAGCACCAACCCTTGCACCAAGCTCCAACTTGGTGATGTATATTGAAATACAATTTTGATATAGTTATAGCTTCTTGTTGCAAATGAGTTTTGCAGCTCTTGATAAAATAGGCTACTGTCGATTGACAGTCTTCTCTTCTTTACTGGATCTCACACTACCGGTTATGAAACCACTCTCTCTGATTCTTGGCCTCTCTTCTCTCTCTCACAACCTCACAACTCACTATGTCAGACTTGGATGTCATCTTGCTCAACCACACCTTACCGGTTTGCTCAACTGTTTGACCTGCTACAGTTATACCGGTACTCAATCACTGTCAGTTAAACCCTCTTACCTATTTTCTTGTTAACTCACTCAACACCTTTCTTAAAATAGATTCTAAGGGAGATGATTCTTATCTACACTCAATCTCTCTTCACTCTACTTCTTCTCCTTAAGCATCAACCTTTTCTGTTTCAAGCTCATGTATTTCTAATCATGGATTCCCGCCAAGAACGCATTCAATCATTACGATGTTAGTTTTTTTTTTCTTCTCCAACTTGATCAGAATCCGAATTTATTTGATCTTCTTTTCTATGGATAAGATCTTCTTGACATCGATCAATCGCTAGAAAAGCTTTGCATTCCAATGTGCATTTTCTAAATCTCGAGGTTTGCACCATGCTTTTCTGCTTTTCTCTGTCATTCACCATTAACGGCTTTGTTGTTTCCTTCACTAAATAGGTATGAAGATCAAATATTCTTGCATGATCAGTTCTGTTGCTTTGCCTATTTCCCTTCCTTGAGCCACAATCCTTTGGCATCCTCTGTGACTTGCGGGTTCCTCATTAAAGCTGACCTGCTTACAGATTTGTTACGTAAATGCACACTCCACCAACCTATGAAATCCCTCCACCTGGCATCCAACTATCATGCTTGTTGAAATCCACCTCTTCTTGGATTCCTATGTCATTTTCAAATTATTTGTCGACCAAGGTAGACTACGGGTTTAGTTCACCTTACTAAAATGACCATCAAACATCCTCACTATTATGTCCACTAGTTGTTGTGAGTTCATAACAAACAAACAACCTTCCTCCTGATTTGTGCCTTACTGGTAAGCCTTTTTTATCGGTAGATGACACAAGTCATATGTATCGGTAACCTTGCTTCTGTCTAATCACTCTCATGTGTATTGCCATCATACAGGTCACCACTTCTTACTTACCGGTTACCTCACCAAACCAGTTGACATCATTTACAACTTAATGCCAATAATGTCAACTTACAACAAGACACTTCATATTGGTAGATTTCTCCCCCTTTCACACAATGACAAAGGGTACTATCCACTCCCCCTTTGGCTACTACCAGTGGTTGTAGTGGGTATTGATATGTGGTTCATGAGTTATAGATGTTGTTATGAACTCCCCCTTAACCATATCAAACCTTCCTTTCTTAAGTGCATAAGGCAGCTGACACAACTCCCAACTTGTGTCGTAGGTACTCAAAGGTGCTAAGACCAGTAATGGTTTGGTGAAAATGTCTGCTACTTGTTCTCCAGTAGGGACATAATCCATCCCTACTTCCTATCCTTCAACCTTTTCTCTGAAAAGATGATACTTGATAGAAATATGCTTTTTGTTGGAATGCATCCCAGATTCTTTGCTATGTTTAGTGCACTTTAATTATCAGACCAAATGAAAATAAGATCAGTGATGTCCACCTGTATTTCTTTGAGGTTCTTCTTCATCCAAAGCACTTGAGAGCAGCATGTCATAGCAACAATGATTCAGCTTCAACAGTTGATAGAGAGACTGAGTCCTGCTTCTTGCTATGTCATGAGACTATACAGTCACCTAAGAAGAATGCACCACCACTTATGCTCTTTCGATCATCAATGCAACATGCCCAATTGACATAATTGTATGCTTCCAAGATGAATTCCCCTTGTTTAGGGTACCACAATCCATAACTGAGTGTTCCTTAGAGGTACCTGTAGATGTATAAAAATGACCATATTCATAAATGAATATTTTATGTTCATTTCTCTATTTAATTAAATCCAATTTAATTAAATTATCCACATTCTTCTATTTTATTAAGTAAATTACTCAATTTATTTAAATAAAATTCACTATACCGATTTAATGAATAAATCATTTTATTCAATTAAATCCCCCTATCCACTTTTAATTAAATTCAAATTTAATTAAATAGTTATCCTAAATTGAATAAATCTAATTTATTTAAGTTCCCAAATTGCAACCAAATTGAAATAAATTATTTCAATTAAATCCTATTATCCCTCCATCCACTTGCAAAATCCTAAACCCCTTTCTAATCCCTTCTAGAATCTTCTAACCACTTCTCATTAACCTAACCCCTCCTCTAAATTTTGTCACATCCCTAAGCAAAGGGAAGTCACTTCTAAAAAACTCAAAGTCTTGGATAACCATTAAAGGTTTTCAACCTTCAACCACTAAATGGCTCAAAGTCTTTGAAAACCATTGAAGGCTTTCAACATTCAACCACTTAATCCCCAAAGTCTCCAATAACCATTAATGGTTAACTCAAACCCTCCCACATGGTTAAAACATTTGTTTTGACTCAACCTCTACCCAACCCAAAGGTCTCATCAGGCCATTAATGCTTTGACCATGATTATCTCTTAATCATTTGCACAAAGGTTTATCCTTGGATTAACTCTTAATCTAGTGGGTAAGCCTAACTTAGACTTGACCCTTAGCCTTTAGATAACCATGAGGTCTTCTCAGGCCTTTAATGCCTCCAACCTCTTCTCTCAACCCAACCCTATGTTGACACTTGTCACCATTTCACTAGTGCCAATTGTGCACATGGATCCCCAACTTTCAAACTCAGCCCTTGATTAAACCATTCAATCTTGACCATCCATTGCCCTATTTTTGCTATAAATAGAGCTCTCACTCCTCCATTTTCATAAAATCATCTTTCAAATTTGAAGCATTATACTTATGCTCAAATACTTTCAAGCTTTCTCATATCATTTTTATGCTCATCATTTAGCCTTTTAGAATAGAAATTAGTCTAAATATGCATGTTTAGAGTACTTTCTTTATCATTTAGCTCAATCATAGACTAAATATATTATGTTAGGATAGTATTTATACTAATCTTGTCATCTTATCATTTAGTTTATTGCATTTCTAAAATCATACATAGCTTAACACATCTCATCCTAAAATCTATCAAAGCATCTCTCGTTCTTGCATTTGCCATCCCTAAACCATTTTGCTCAGTGATCTGAGAGCAAAAACATTGGTTTGAGGGACATTGTGAGATAGAGAACCATGGGACCCTCCTTGGGAAGCTGAGTAATATGTTATTACTCCATAGCTTGCACCAAGAAGTCCTGTGTGTGTGTGTGGACTAGTTTCTAACAATATTTTCCCATATTAAGTTTTATTCACCCACTTTTCCCGCATACATTTTTGGCACCCACCGTGGGGCTCGACCCCAAATAACAAATTGGTTTTTGAAACTAATCATTTTTGCAGGTCCGTGGGAAACAGGAATCGACGCGTGGGAAATATTCCCTAGCGCATCTGATTAACAGTCTAGTGCATCCCGCTTACTGTTTAGCACGTGGGGTCTATACTCTAGCGCGTGAAGTCCTTTCTTTAGCGCATGACTTCCACTAATATTTTCCTGTAGGTCTCGACGCAGGAGAAAAACAGAATAGCGCATCGAAAAAATAGCTTAGCACATTGGGGGCACATAATAGCGCGTGGGTGCTTTTTCTTAGCGCATCCGTGCAATAGTTTAGCGCATAGAGTTGGCAGAGCCAAAAAAAAAATATGATAGAGTCAAAATTTAGACTTGTGGGAGGCATAATATATATGGAATATAACATTTAAGTATAAGAACTTATACTTTAAGTTATATTCCATATATATTGTCAGGATGTTTGAGAGGGGTTTCAGACCTCTAGGAGTTATAATGCAAAATCTAGTTTTTGGAAGATCCTCCAAAATTCAGACTTAGTCAAATTTCAGGGCATTTCAGGATCAGGATTGTAAAATTTGTAACCAAGATCAGAATTTAGGCTTGTGTAAGCCCACACTAACATTTGATCACTGACTGTGTGTAGGCTCTAATCTTTTTTGTGAAGGGGAAGGAGCAAGTTTAGAGGCTTTAAGTTTCTTTTTTTACTTTCTTTCAACAAAAGTTGGTTAAAAAGAACTCACTCTCCTTTTTGCAAAAGTTAAAATAAACCTCATCATTTCATTTGGATGCATAAAATGAACTTCATGCCTTCCTTTTTGGTGTTTTAAAATAAAACTTCATCTTTTCTTTATTGCAAGGTAAAAAGAATAACAAACTTCATATTTGCTTTCTTGCAAGATTAGAGGAAAAACACTTCATTTTGGAAGCTGTAAAAAGAACCAACAATCTTTATTTTGGCAAAAGTTTTAAAAAGAACCTCACCATCCTTTGGTGTTTAAAAGGATTCACTTCATTTTGCAAAGTAAAAGAACCTCATCTTCATTTTGTGCAAAGCAAAGAGGGAAAACTTTCCCCTATCGACTTTACTTTTGTTGACCAAAATCACGATTTACTTTGTTGAACAGGCTTATTTTTCAAAAGTTTTTGGAAATACACACTTTGCTATGAAGGGTTAAAAGGAACACCATGCTTGTTGGAGCAACATCTCCAAGTAGAAGTTAGCAAATCATTGTCTTGAAGGCTAAAAAGAACAACTTGATAGTGCAGGAGCACATAGTTTTTAGTGCATTTTCAAAATTTTAGTGTGATAGTCTATATTTTGGCTTAGGATTTTTGATATTCATTTGAAGGGTGATTGTCACCAAGGTTGTTTATTTTCACAAATTTGGCCTATGATCCCTTGTAAGCCTAAAAATGGCATAAATTTGCATTATGATGTAAAAAATCTTGTAAAGACTTATTAGGTATTTAGGAATGTCATTTTAATGTTAGGGGTTTATTATAGGAGAATTAGTTTGAGTAGAAAGACACAAGATGCAAAAATGCACATTTGAGCGAAAGTTGTCATTGTTGCTTGACAACTTTTTGCAACTTTTTGAGCAACTTTGCATTTTTTGAGAAAATCGATGGTTAGGAAACTGATGAAGAGTTTTTTATGACCAAAATGGCATATAAAATTCTCAAAGAATGATTGTACAAGGGTTGGAACATTTGTGAGAAAGTTTGAATAGATTTTGAAGACAATTTCTAGATTTTACCTTGTATTTTCTCAATTGTTGGAGCAGCAGTCCGTACATAATGGATTGATCTTGGTATTGTTATTTCATGTTGGTTTTGTGTATGATATTTTATTTCTCGGAAGGTTTTTGTGTCTTTCCTTAGTGCAATTTTGAAGTGTGATTAAAAATTTGTATTGCTCTCGGCCTGAACAAGGGTTCAAGAGCCTAGTCATGGTTCCAACTTGAAATCCCTTGAGTTTTGCTCAATGAACCTTGGGATTCAAGTCGTGTAACCCTTGTATAGTTTAAATATGTTTTTTAATGTCCTATAAGATGTTTGGAAGCAAAATTCCATCATTTCCTAGGTGGGCTCAACCATAGCCCGGTTAGGAAAATGATTGAAAACATTGTATTTGCTTGCAGGGAAGAAGAGTTGTGAATAATCCAATTATTTGGATTGAAAGTGTGATGTGTGGAAGAGAATTTTTCAAAGATGGAGGTGTGAAAGGGTGGAGAGAGCAACAAAACCCATTGGAGAATACTGCTAAGTCCCAAACCCTCTAAAAATGCCATTTTTTGGGATCCATATCAGTACAAATAGACTAGTCTACCTAACCTAGTTGATCATAAATTTTGTCCAAAAGGGTACTCAGATCACCAAAGGTGTTGGAAGGTTATTTGAGATATTTTTGAGTAATTGCCAAAAAACCGGTAAGGTAAGGCTAATTGGGGCTCTAGTGCTACTAGGCCTAGAAAAAAGGAGAAAGAGGGAGCGATGTGAAAATGGTGAAAAAATAGTTGAAGAATTATTTGATTGGAATGGAAACACCTACAAGACAACCCCTAAAACCCCTGCAAGTACATGTTGGAGAGTTGGATAGCATAATGGCTGGATTGACCCTTGTGAATCACAATCATGTGTGAAGCAACTAAAGAGCACAAATTGATAGGGAGTACTCCAAGAGAATTTAAGTGTTTTAATTTTGAAAGGATGAGTGTAGAGTGATAGGAGCCCACTAAAAAATCATTCAACTACTTATTGAACTAGGTGTGACTCTCTGTGAGAACCCCTCCCCATCACTCTAGGAGCTTTCTTTAAGCCATACAAGGCCTTCATCCATCGGCACACAAATGTTTTATCATCATGTAGCATAAACCCTTCTGGTTTCTCCATGTACACTTCTTCCAAATTTCCATTTAGGAAGGCAAATTTTACATCCATCTGATATACTTTATAACCCTTGTAGGCAGAAAAGGCTAGAAACATTCTAATTGCTTCTAATCTAGCTATCGGTGCAAGTGTTTCTTCAAAGTCAATTCCCTCTTCCTAACAATTTTTCCATGTTCATTCATCTTATTCTGGTAGACCCATTTAGTGCCAATGATGTTCTTGTCTTTTGGTCTAGGGACTAATTCCCAAGTCTTGTTCTTCTCAATTTGTTGCAGTTCTTCTTCCACGACATCCATCCATTCTTGTCTTTTGCTGGCCTCATTGAATATTTTAGGTTCTACTTCAGTCATGAGGCAGAAGTCTACTTGTTCATCATTCTGGGCAATTCTTCTTCTAGTCTACACACCATCACTCTTATTTCCTAGAATTTACTCTGATGGATGATTCAACTGCACCTACTAGTTGGGAGTCTTCTTGGATGCTTCTTTTGGTTCATTGTCTGACTGAGCTTCCTCACCTTCATCACCAAATTCATCATGCCAGTTTACCTATCCTCATCAACTTTTACATGCACACTCTCAATGACTCTTCTTAGTATTTTGTTGTAGCATTTGTAGGCCTTGCTATTAGATGAGTAACCAAGGAATATTCCTTCATCACTCTTGTAGTCAAAACTACCTAGACCATCCATATCTCTTTTGATAAAACACTTACTTCCAAATATTTTGAAGTATTTGACTAATGGCTTCTAGTCATACCACAACTCATAATGTGTCATTCTGTTGTTTGTCCTTAGTTGAACTTGGTTCGGGGTATAAGCAGTAGTATGAACAACTTCCTTCCAATATGTGTTTGACAGACTGGCCTCATTTAACATGGTTCTGGCCATCTCCTTGAATATCCTATTCTTCCTCTCTACCACACCATTTTATTGTGGTGTCCTAGGGGCTGAGTATTGCCTTATAATTCCATATTTTTCACAATAATTTTCAAATTCATTTGATGTGAACCGTCCACTCCAGTCTAATCTTAGGCATTTTAGCTTGCACCCACTTACCTTCTCCACCATCTTCCTAAAGATCTTGAATATTTCAAAAGCTTGTGACTTATCTTGCAGGAAAGTGACCCAAGTCATTCTTGAATAATCATCAATAAAGAGCATAAAATATCTTTCACCGGCAAGGGTTGTTGTCCTAGTCAGACCACACAGATCTGTATGCACAATCTCAAGTGGTCTTGAGGTGTTGTGCCCTTTTGTCCTGAAGCTCACCTTAGTCTACTTCCCTTTTACACATTCATCAGAAAATGTGCTTACCAATTTGATGATGGATAGAATATTCCTTACACACCCCTTTCTGCTTACTACAACTAAGTTATCAAAGTTTATGTGGCCTAATCTTTGGTGCCACAACCAGCTTTCATCAACTTGTCCTATCATGCATTGGGACTCATAGCATGCCTTCAAATTGTAGACATTTCCATATGTTCTCTTTCCTTCTGCTACAACCTGACTGGTACCGTCTTTCTTTATCTAGCAACCAGTTGAGTCAAAGGTGAATTTATAACCTTTGTCACACATCTGATTCACACTCTGCAGATTATGCTTTAAGCCTTCCACATAATATACATCACGTGCCTTCAATTTTCCATAAATATTTAGAGTACCTTTTCTCTTTATTTTGATGGATGAGTTATCTCTGAATCTTACTGAACCACGATTCCAATCTTCAAGTTTAATAAATTTATTTTTATCACCAGTCATGTGGTTGGAGCAACCACCATCTACAACCCATATATTTTTCCTTTCAGTGTGTAAAGCAGTCAGCACTACCAGACTTGATTTTGCCTTTTCCTGTTCTTTCTCAACCCATACTGGTTTGGTTTCCTTCTTCTTGTTAGTTGCTATTTGTGCTCTAGTTCAACTACTAGTTCTTGATTAGGATTTGTCTTCTTCTACTAGATCTTCCTATTTTTACAAAACCTTTCTATATGTCCAAACTCTTGACAGTTATAGTATTTCATATTTTCATTTAAAGATAAATCCTTAAAATTATTGTATGGCACCGGTTTATTCTCCCTACATTCAAAACTCCTATGACCATATCCATTGCATTGACAATAGACCATATCCATTGCATTGACAATAGACAACATTCATATCGTAGAGTACATTAAAAGGATTTCTACTTTCATAACTCATAGAAATCTTATTGGTTAATCTACAGTCATCAATTATATACCCAAAATTGTTACACTGGTAATAGTAACCATGAAAGTTTGAAACATATCAGTTAGGTTGCCTTGGTCCTGCAAAGGACTACCTTACCGGGGGTCTTCCCTTCATGTTGTTGACTCTAGCGAATCCTTCATGGTCAACTCTTGCATTTATCCTTGGACCTGCATGTCGGTACAATGAGTTTGGCTTTCGGTTCATTGCTTGTGTATACTGGTTTGTGTGGATATTTCCAATAACATCTGCATATGTCTTTTTTCTGGTATCCTTTCTTATAGTGAATGTCTTCTTCTCTTCACCTTCATTTGAAGACGTGAACTATATCTCTTTACCGAATGTGTCTTTTATGTTTGAACTTTGACCTTCTTCAAATCCCAAGCCACCAGTATCTTTGGATTTCTTTTAGTTTCTCAACATCTTGTCTACGGCTTCAATGCTGCCTTCATATTTGCTTCTTACTTTTATTTCTTCCTTACTTTCTTCAAGCTCTTTTTTGAGTTTCACTATTTTTGCTTCCAGATCTTGGTGCTCCTTTTCCTTCTTCATTAAATCAGAGGATGTAACTTTACATATCCTCTTGGCTTCTTCTAACTATAGTTTCAAGTTAGATATAACTTGATTGGAATCATCCAGGGATTGCTTCAAGAGATCGTGTTCATCTACTACAACAAGGTTGACCTTCTTGAGTTCTCTTCTTTTTTTACTCAAATCCTCAAGAGCACTTATAAGCTCTCCTTCTAAATCCACTTCAACCTCAATATCCTCTTCTTCCTCATCTTCACCAACCAGTTCATCAAGTGCCATAAAGAGATTAACTTTTCTGTCATTCTCATGGTAGTCATCTTCTGATGCACTTTCTTCATCTGTGGCATAATCCTTGATAGTATAGAGGTTGTTTTTCTTTCACTAGCCTCTTCTTCCTTGTCAGTAGACATTTCTTTGTTTATCTTTTCTAGCAAATCTGCTAAACCCTCTTGACTCATCTCCATCGGTTTTATTATAAGGACATTTTGCATCAAAGTGTCCAAATTTACCACAGTTGAAACATTTGAGTGGTAGCTTTCCTTTATACTTGCTGGATCCTCTTTTGAGCTCTCTAACAAAATTTTCTACCTCTGCATCAGAGTCTTCACTAGATCCTTTATGAGCAACTACTTCTTTGCCCTTCTGGGTGGTGTCAAACACTGCCTCTTTCCTTAAGGAAGCATCATTGGTTGTTCTCATCTCCTAGGCTGTTAGTGATCCAAATAGCTCATCCATTGTAAAGATCTTTAGATCCTTGGCTTCTTCATGGCAAACAACTTTGTATCATACTTAGGTGTAAGGGACCTAAATAACTTCTTGAGAAGGATCTCATCTGCAATTTCTTCCCCAATTCCTTTGATGGTATTCACAGTTTCATCAAATCTGTGAAGATAGTCTGCAATATTTTCATCATCCTTCATCTTGATGCCTTCAATTTGGCCCCTTAGTGCTAGCAGCTTGGCCTCTTTGACTTTTTCATCTCCTTCAAATAACCTCTGCATTTTATCCCAAGTCTCCTTTGCAATTGCACAGTGCATGACCTTGACAAACTCATTAT
This sequence comes from Cryptomeria japonica, assembly GCF_030272615.1. Lineage (NCBI taxonomy): Eukaryota > Viridiplantae > Streptophyta > Pinopsida > Cupressales > Cupressaceae > Cryptomeria > Cryptomeria japonica. The sequence continues at coordinate 376,759,673 of NC_081411.1, read as the reverse complement.
CAGATAGCCCGCTCAAAATAACATGTTTGGCCTTTGTGTTATTCTCATACTCCTTTTTGGCATTAGGATTAGTGGGAGGAACACTAGGGACAATGTGCCCATTCTTGACAGTATTCCACACATCAAAACCAAGGGAGGAGATATAGGTCTCCATTCTTCTGCTCCAAAAGGCATAGTTGGATCCATCAAACATGGGGGCTTTTGAGGAAGTAGACTGATTTTTTGCCATTGTGTTCTAAGTCCAAAATCTACCCAAGATTTTTAAACAACCGAGAACCTATTCTGTGACACCAATTATTGAACACAATGTACCACTGAGAGGGGGGTGAATCAGTGGTTCCTAAAATCTTTTCCCTTTTGAAGTAACCTTAGAATACTGGTTGTTAACCTAAGCACTAAACAATTAAACTAGTAAAGTAAATGAGGAAACCAATGAAGACAAACACAGAGATGTAACCTACAACACCAGATGTACGAGGAAAACCCAATATGGGAAAAACCTCGGTCAGAAATGCTATTGGAGACTACTGCTCCAATCCAGCCTCACAAGTGAAACATTGTATTACAAATATTTAGGGCACCAACCCTTGCACCAAGCTCAAACTTGGTGATGTATATTGAAATACAATTTTAATACAATTATATCTTCTTGTTGCAAATGAGTTCTACAACTCTTGATCAAATAGGTTACTATCGATTGACAGTCTTCTCTTCCTTACTGGATCTCACCTTACCGGTTATGAAATCTCTCTCTCTCTCTCTCTCTCTCTCTCTCTCTCTCTCTCTCTCTCTCTCTCTCTCTCTCTCTCTCTCTCTCTCTCTCTCTCTCTCTCTCAGCCTTGTTAGGACATATTTTTGCAAAATATTTTGTGCTATTTATTTGATGTTTTATATACATTTTCATCATAAGAGCATTTATTGTTGGATTATATATGCAGGAGGCATGTTGTGGTATCAAAAAGATCCTGCTGTGACTTGTTTTCAAAATTAGGCAAGTACTGCTAGGACATGCTAAGGGTTGGCACTAAATAGGGACTACAAGAGGAAGTTTCATCATGACAGTATTGGGATCCTTATAAAGACATTCTTTGGGCCTATGTGATAAACTTTGTCATTTATTAGCATATGAATTTTCCATGAAAGGTTCAAAGTGAAAATGATATATGATGAGGAGCTTGATTAGCATAATTATCAAATTTGAGCTATCAGTGTAAGTTACCTCGACAAGACCGATAAGCATAAATAATGACAGAGCCTATCAGCGTGACCTAGACTAACCACTCCAAAGGAGGACCATAAGGAGGTTCAAACGAAGGGTTTCATTGGTGTAACATTCACTATCGGGGGTATGAGAAAATGTTGTGTCGATAGCCGATGAGGTTAGATTGGTATAACTTACACCGATGAAAGAGAATTTAAAGTAGATGTCGGCAATGTCATCGGGTCATAAAAAAATGTCATTTCATGCTACCCTAATACCCGATGGGCTAGGTCACAAATGTGGTGTCATCAGCAGGACTTGCTCCAATGAGGAAACACCAAAAGGTGGAAAATATGACTCATCGGGATAACTTAAATCATCAGTGAAAAGTATTTTAGGTTATGCTGATACCCAATGAAAAGGACAAGCTGAGCATGGAGAAGGAGATTTGATCAGGATGAGCTACACCAATCGAAGATGAAGTCATCGAGATATCATCCCCTAATCAGGAGGAGACATTTTTTGTTACATCGATACCCGATGAGAAAGCGGATGTAGGTGTGAAAGAGGAGATCTCATCGGGGAAACATATTCCGATAGACCAGAGGAATAAAAGATACATAAGTGCAAAGGCAGTGACATCGGGTCATCGGAGAAACATAAAGTGAGTTGTTTCGATGCCAGATAAGATGACCCGATGTAACAAACAAGATGCAGACCATGGACGAGGACTCATCAGGATAGCATAAACCATCAGAGGAGTGTATTTAGAGTTATGTTTATGCCCGATGGGTAGAATTCCATGGAGGAAAAGGAGGCTATATGGGAATGACATACCAATGAGATACAAAGGTAAAGATAAATCCTAGCTAGAAGGTGGAGCCATCGGGGAAATTATAACCATCAAAATTATAATAAATGAGCTATGCCAATACCTGATGGAGTGATCGGTGAGACCTATGCCACTGAAAAGGATGGGTGGCGCCAAGTGATTGAAGTATCAGGAGGAGTTATGACGACTAGCCATTTCAAAATTTGATCTTAACGAATCCACCTGCAATTATTTAATACATGCAACCTACAGCTCTATGCTTACACGAGGTGAATCATATCACCATTTTGATTAAGTAAATGCTCCTAAAGTATCAAATCTATATATAGAAGATGGTATAAGGAATTGGCATAGAAAACTGAAGCGAATAGAGAGATTGGAATGAAAGTTAGCTACAAAAACTTGAATTTCAGTAAAGCTTGAGGTATTCAGATATGGAAGGCTCTAGTTCAAAAGGCAAGAGGAAGGTCACTGAGGCTTCTAAGAGTGCCTCCAAGAAGGGTGCACATAGGCGGAAGTTGAATCAAGACATGATTGATCAAATGAGCTCACCAAGAACCAAATTTCAGAGATCCAAGGTTAACGTGCCCATCCATGACTAGTTAGAATATGATTTCAAGAAAATTGGTGATGTCTGGATGAGGATTAGAGGTCACCAATTTTTCTTGTATCATTATTCAAGAAGGAATAAGCTGACCCCAATTTCAAACCCATGGACAATGGGATTGGGTAAACTTGTGGTTCCTAAAGTGTTTGTGAATATTCAATTGATGAAAACATTGGCTAGGGCTTATAATGCCACAAAAAAATATATTCAATTGCCAAATGGTGATGCATTCATCTGTATCTCAGTAGCCACCATTCAGGAGGTTTTTTATCTTGGTTTGGAATCTAATTTGCCGCTGTCATTTGAGAAATTGGAGGAGTATAGAAAGATGGATACTATATACAATGGGTGGAATTTGGCCATACATAAGGCCAAGAAAGGAAAGTTCACAGATGAATATGGGCCCTTGTTTGATATCATCATTTTCAGATAGTATCTGCAATATACATATACGACATGTGATCAAGTGGGAGGAGTCGAGGTTTCGGATGTCGCTCGGATAGGACCTTTGGTTCTTATTGCTGACACACAAATGTACGAGCCAAGATAGTTTGATTATGATAATTACATTGTTGAGAAGATGCATGAGGGTTTCTTTAGCCTTCATAATAACCCTGACAAGTCTTTCAAGTTCTATTCATTGTTGATGCATATTATTTTCTTTTATGGATGACATAGGGGGTTGTGGCCTAAGGAATTGGAGCTAAATGTTCATGGAAAGGATGGACAAGAGCAACCAGTACAACTATGGGTATCACTGTGGGATTATCATTTCATAAAATCTCACTATATCAAATTTGAAGAATTCTTTGTGAAACCATTATATAGAGCTTTTGGAGTTTCTTTAGATGGGTCATTTTCAGAAGAAATCAAAAGGTTTCTTAGACCCCATGAACATGGGGATACCAAGGTGAATCACTATTGGGTGACTGGTATGTATGTCATGACTTCACATATGTTAGAGTTTTTGGATTCGAGGGATCTCCTTATGTGCTACTGAAGCCTATACCTGACAGAATTGCATACCTAGAGATTGTGAGATAGATGAGTGTCTGAAATACACATCATTTTGGGGGTGCCAACAAGCAAGTTTTCTTACCTAGGACTTTACATTTTGGTGATTTCACTACTATATCTACAAAAGCATATGAAGTCATTGACAAGAGTTTAATATAAGATTATAACCTCTATGAGCACACAACCCGAAAGAATTATGACCCAGAGGGTTATATCCACCAGAGCAGAAAAGGGCAAAATTTGGGCGATTATTTTCATGAGCACGTTGAAGCCTTGGATATCTTTAGAAACAAGGAACTCGAGGAGGCTATGTAAATATTTCAAAACTTGAACTAGTGACTAGCAGAAAAAAGACGAAGACTGGAGGATATGGAGGAAGAAGAAGAAGCTGAGAGTGATTCAGAAGAGAATGAAGTTGTCTCAAGATTCAAGAGGCCTAAAAGGGACGAGGAGCCTAAAACATAGGACCTAACTATTGCAAGGATAAATGATGATGTTTGTATTAGGTTAGAAGAGCACACTTCTTTTGTATCTAATGATGAATTCATCAAATCAAAGGAGTTTAAATCCTTCTTATATCACTTCAAAGGAAAGAGGCTAAGATAAGCCATGCTTGATATAACACTAGAAAATGAGGCAGAGATGCTTCAAAAGTTGAAGGCAGACATAGATGATGTTAGAGTCCAGAGGCAATTGAGAGGGGGGGTGAATCAGTTGTCAATTAATTTCAACCCAAATATAACTTAATCAAACTTGATACTTAATATTGGTAAACTAAACTTAATTTCGGTTGAGAGATTAATAGTTAATATAAATACCGGTGAAAGTCAATGCAAATAACTGAAAGAGAAAAAACATCCACAACACATAACATAGAGATTTGTATGTGGAAATCCTGTAAGGAGAAAAACCACAGTGGTAAACCTTATCCACAATCAGATGATACTACTGTAGATAGTATGTGTATACAAATGGGGTCTGCACATGCAGAAAGGCCAACCGCCTAGAGCTCACTGCTCAATCACAAAATAGGAGTCACATTGGCTAAAATTGGATAATTAAATCCAATGATAATGTACTGCTCAAAGTAGCACCTCCAATGATGGATTCAGTACTGGTGAAGCTCTGATAACCTCCTTCAAACCTTCCTTGAACCTTCTCTATGGTCTACTCATATGATCTTTAATATTCGCACATACCATCTTATGATACCACACTCCCTTACATACCACATATGTCATCGCACAATTGAGATCTTACATATATACCCAAACCTGGGACCAAATGTGTAGGTTGACTTACTAAGAATATTACAATTAAATCAATTACAGATAAGTCAATATGCGATGCATCATGTCAGTTTGATACAATTACAATAATATCCAATTGATTAAATCATCTCCACAATGTGTCGTGCTGATTTAGAATAGATAATACATGTCAGTCCATAACCTAGACCAATTTGTCAGTAACAACAAATATGTCAACCTGATTCGACCAATAACCAAAATACCAAAGCCAAGTGTTCAAACCATGTCTTTGACATAACCAAGTGATCTCCAGATGATAACAAGTCATCCTCAGTATAGGTGAACAATATAGCATGTCGGTGAGTGGTATACTAGTGACTGTGCATAAGTCATTGAACTTGCCGGTGAACATAACCAAAGATATCTAGAAGGATAAGTGTTGACATGAATGACAAAACTAGTGCAACACATCCATAACACTAATAGATGCAAACGTAGAAGGCATGACCCCTCAAAGGGGAAGTCAACTTCTTGTAGAGGCACAAATTATCCTCTTTACAGGCTGGGATCTTAGTGCATCCTTTATTTTTGATAGCCTATTGTATTCAGAGAAGAATCATTTCAAGATGGACATTCAGGTCATGAATCACATCTTCATTGGATCAAGACATGATCTAGATGATGAGACTATGCATTTGTGGGCCCTCTATCCTCCAAATAAGAGGCCAAAGATCATAGATGTAGATGAGGATTTTGGATGCATGATGAAGTTGAAGGTGGGTGAAGTGGATCCCATGGTCAAAAAAAATATGGGAGTTGATATTTTAAAACTGAATAAAGCACAGATGAAGATGTTGATGAAAGAAGTAGGAAAATACAAATCATTTTATGAGGAACTTTTAAGAAGCAGGGGCCAGCCTATACCCCAGATAGAAGATGAGTCCAAATTGAAAAAGAAGTGTGAAGAACTGCACAAAGAGAATAAAAAGTTGAAGGAAAGAATCTAGAGTATAAGGACATACACAACATGTGTCCTACTATCTAAATGATTTGAGAATCTGCAGAAGATACTGGAGGAATTCTGGACTATCCACCAAAGAAACATGGATAGCACAGTGTCACACCAGAGGAACCTTGATAGGTTAAACATGCTACTGCAATATCAGACACTGAGTGACAAAAGGATCAATAAGGTTAAAAAACTGATTGACACTCATGCAGGATTCACAACAGAGTTAAAAATTGAATATGAGGAGTGTAAGGGTCTTGTCAATCATGGATTCCCAAGTGTGGTAGATGATAGAGGGGTAATAAAGGACAAAAACCAGTGGATTAAAGAATGCAGATCCCTACTCAATTTAGCCCTTAGCGTTGCCCATGCAGATACTCTAGATATGCATGAAACAAGGGAACCCGTTGAGAGTTTTATCACAATGGAAATAGTGGTCAGAGACATTATCTTCGACGCCTGCACATATAAATATGAGGGATATCTTCGACATATCCAGAAATGTGGTCAATGACTAGATGGAAAAAATTAGTCTATGTCATTGTTTTGTTTATAGCAATTAGGGAGTCAATTAGGTTTCTGTTAGTTTTAGTTTGTACTAATGAAAGGGTGTGTCCTTTCATTCATATATTTTGAGTCATATATAGAGAGAGATTCATTTTGTATTATAGAGAATCATTTTGTATTCTCCCCCTCTGGCTCTAGGATGGGAGTTTTTGTGCCTCGTGGTCCTGCTTCCTCTTTGGCTCTTTCTTCTTTGGGTGTAGGGAACCCTGTGAGTTTTGTGGTCTTTTTTGCTAAAAAAGGTGCTATTGTGGTGGCTCAATTTTCTCTTGGTGAGGTGTTGTCTTCTATGGTGTTGTTGTTGTGGCCTATGGTTTCTCTATTCAGTCTTGTTGTTGATGATGTTGTGTGTGGCAGATTTGTCCTCTTTTGGTGTGATGGTGGTTTCCTTGGGACCCTAGCATATGGATCCATTGGTGCATGTGGATTGGGTGCCTTATGCTCCCTTCTTCCCCATTTTTTTGCTGGTTATGAAGGTCTATGTTCCATTTTAGGCAGAGATTTTGGTTGTCCCACTTGGTCCGCACTTTTTTGCTTATCTTTTGGGTTGTTGTGAAGGGGTTTTTGACTCTCTTGGAGACTTTGTTGATGGTTTGGTCGGGTTTATTTTTTCGATGACCTGTTGAGATTTTAGATAGAGCCTTTTGTGTCTTTTGGTCTATTCTGAAGTTTCATTAAAGGGTTTCCATCCCTGCCCCAGCTATGATTTTACCAGTTTTATTTTGTGGATGACCCTCTCCCCACAACTTTTATTTTCTCTAGCTTGCCTTATCATGGTGGTTTTGTCTTCTTTTGAGGTGAAGATGGATATGGCTTGAAATAACCTCTCTCCTATTGAGGTAGCACTTGTTTTTATAGTGAAGGTTGGGTTTTGCTAGTGGGAGATTGTCGGTACCTTGTTTTTGGACGGTGTGGAAATAGATGGTGTTCCTTCACTCGGTTTGTCCTTAGTTTCACCTATTGAGGTGGTGATATTAGAGGATATCATTTCCTCTTCTCTATTTTCTATCTTATTCAAGGTTTTGGGAGCCTCTTTAAATCCGATCTCTCTTTCGCTCCTAGTTATTTCTTAGCATTTGTGGTCTTCTTCAATGCGGCCTATTGAGGTGGCCCCTTCTTCTATAGAGGTGGAGAGAGTTTTCTCCAGAGATGATCATTCTTCTATTAAGGTAGAGGTAGGTTTCGTGGGTTTCTTCAGGTTTGAGCTGAAGGTTTGGAGATCCTTTCAAAACCCTTTGGCTACAATATACATTATTTTATGCTTATCTACAATTTTATGGTGATCATTGCTTTGGGATCTCTTATTTCTCTATTTTTAGGTTATGGGTGCCTGATATAACCCTGTCAGGTTGTGGGAGCCTTAAAAATCACTCTCATGGTTGAGGGACCTTGGACTGGTTGTGGGATCCTCTTAAAATCCACTCTCAAGGTTGAGGGAACCTAGGAAAACCCTTGATATTTTTCTTTTATCATGGACAAGCTAGATGTTGGTAGTTTTGAATTACCCAGTTTGGCTAGTTTGTGTTTTTGGTCAGGCCCAGGTTTTGCGGTTGGTGAGATGGAGACTCTCTTACAAGTTAAGGGATCCTAGGAAAACCTTAATGTTTTCCTGAGGGTGCCAGATAAACCCTCATTTTTTGTTTCTCAAATCTATAAGATGGTTTAGATCTGTTGTTGTCATCAACTTGGTTTGTATTGTCTTTGTTTTGTTTTATTTGCTCTATGTCTTGCAACCTTTGGTGCCACAAGAGATTGTTTGACTATGGATTTGTTGTTGTTTAGCTTGGTTGTATATGTCTACAGCGTCCCTTTGTTGGTTTTGGATCTGTGAAAAAACTGAGGGTTTCAGGTCCCTTCAAAACTTGTTGTATGGGGTTTCTAGTCCCCTCAAAACCTATTTATCCTAATAAAAAATGTTTCTAGCAGGAAAATTAATAAGGAAAAATAAATCATTGGAGATTGTTCATTCAGATTTATGTGGACCAACGCAAATGCTCTCAATTGTTGGGAGATACTTCTTCTTGACATTCATTGATGATTTCACAAGGAAAATATGGATCTACCTTCTAAAATATAAGCATGAAGTGTTTGATTATTTTCATCAATTAAATGTTCTTGTTGAGAAGTAAAGTGGGCATCACGTCTAAGCATTGAGAATAAATGGAGGTGGTGAATATATTTGAAATAAATTGATAAAGTTTTACAAAGAGCACAGAATCCACAAATAATTCACTGCAAGGTATACCCCTCAATAAATTGATATAGTTGAAAGAAAAAGTAGAACAATTATGGAAATGGTAAAGAGCAAGTTGAAGACAAAATGTTTGTCAAATGATTATTGGGCTAAAGTTGTAGCGTATGCAACATACATAACAAATAGATGTCCCACTAAAAGTGTCATCAACTTGATTTTGGAAGAAGGCATAATATTTCTCATATTCAAGAGTATTTGAATGGGTGGAATATGCACATTTGTTAAACTAATTAAAAAAAAAATTAGACAACAAAAGAGAAAAATACATATTTGTGGGCTATAGTAATAAACACAAGGCTTATAAATTATATGATCCAATAAGAAAAAGGTTATAATTAGAAGAGATATGTAGTTCATAAAAGATGGATTATGGAATGGAACTTTGGTTAAAGTAATTAATTTTGCAGCCAACATCCAACAAGAAGAAAATGAAGATTTTTATGCTAGTAGGTACTCTTCTAAATGTGACTCCTTCTACAAGCATTCAAGGTAAACAAAGTGATCAAATAACACCTTTATCAAATGTAAGGATGACCTCTGACACTCAAGAAAAATACTCCATCAAAAGTGCAACAAATACCATCTTCAATTGGGACTCTTGGTGTTGGACCATCAAGTACATATTCTACAAGTTCAAGTGACATATCAAATACCATAAAACCAAGATTAAGGAGATAAAAAATTAATTTTTTGAATGAAAATAATGTGATTCTGACTTGTCGTTTTTATTTATACTCACATGTAGAGGATCCAATTCATGTTGTAGAAGTTATTAAAGAAAGAAAATGGGTAAATGCAATGAATAAAGATATAGATGTTATTAAAAAAATCAAACATAAGTGATAGGAGTGAATTGGGTTTACAAAACTAAATTGAATGAAAAAGGTGATATGCAAAAATATAAAGCAAGGCTTGTAGCAAAATGTTATTTACAATAGACCAAGGTAGACTACAATGAGACATTTGCATTAGTAACCCATTTACATATTGTGAAGACAATATTAGCCATAGAAACTTAAAACAATTGGGTAGTAAATCAAATGGATTTAAAATCAACTTTCTTGAATGACATTTTAGAAGAAGAAGTCGATGTGGAAAAACCATTTGAATATGAGATTTTATGCCATGAAAACAAGGTTTACAAACTCAAGAAGGTATTCTATGGACTTAAACATGCCCCAAGAGCATGGTATAGTAGAATTGACTCTCATCCTTTGTAAAGTAGCTTTAATAGGTGCAAGAATGAGCCTAAATTGTATACCAACATGAATGAGCAAGGTGAAATCATAATTTTTTTTTTGTATGTTGATGACTAGATATTCATGAGTGATATATCAATTGACATTATAAAAGAAACCATATAAAAAGAATTTGAGATGACTGATTTGAGTTTAATAAAATTATTTCTTGCATTGAAGTAAATTAGAATGGAAAGGTATATTCATTTTACAATCCAAGTATGCAAATGATATTTTAAAGATGCTTAACATTATGAATCATAAATCATCCCCAACACCAATAGTGACAAGTTTAAAATTGAGTAAGGATGACAAAGTATCCAATCTAAATACAACTTTGTATTAAAAACTTGTTGGTAGACATATGTATCTAACAACCACAAGATCAAACATAATGTTTGTAGTTAGTCTCATTTAAAGGTTCATGGATTCACTAAGAGTTTCATATTGGCAAGTAGGGAAAAGACTTTTGAAATATTTTAGTGGAACAAAAAACTATGGAATACTCTACTCAAGGACAAATGAACTCAAGCTGATAGGATACATTGGTGGTGATTGTCTGTATACTATAGATGAAAGAAAAAGCACTTATGGTTATGTTTTCCATTTTGGATCAATTGTAGTATCATAAACTTAAAAGAAAAAAATGATTGTCACTCTTTCATAATTGAAAACAAATATGTAGCAACTACAATGGTAATGTGTCAAGCAATTTGGATGAGATGAATGTTAAAAGAATTGAAGCATAAACAAGAAGAGGCAACAAAGATCTATTGTAACAATAACCCAGTCATAGAACTATCTAAAGATCCAATCTTTCACAAAAGGAGTAAGAATATTAACACAAGATATCATTTCATTAGGGTGTTAATTGAAAATGAAGAAATATTTATGAAAAATTACAGGTTTGAAGATCAATGCAAATACTTTCACCAAGGCACTAGGACAAGAAAACTGCCTATCAAAGAGATCTCCTAGATATCATAGATGGTAGTAGTTGTAACTAAAAGAGGTGTTGGAGACTAATCCCAACTCCCTCCAATATTATCCTCCATAATTTATCTTTCCTCTCCTATTGTCTTTCTGTACTTTTTTAAATTTTTATTAGTATTGATATTCACTTTATCGTAACTTTTATTTGCAACTTGTCTCCACATTCTCTGTGTTTGGACAGCCTTTTGAAATGTCTTTGGTTTTGTTGTTATCCTTAATTTTTTAGAATACCAATAGATAGTAGGGAGTTTTGAATGAAATTTGTTAAAAATATAAAGAACCCACACTACAAATTAATAGCTAGAATAGGGGGTAGTTTATATGTTTTTGATTGCATAGGAGAAGTGTCTAGATGTATTAGTTATATGTAGTTGTAGCAACATCAATTAACAGAAACAAAGGAATATTTATAGCATCATTTTCTAAGCACTCAAATGAGAAACACCTCCTTGTAATGAAGCAGATTATTGTATGATTTTATTTTAAAGAATATGAAGATCTAAATCATCATATGCTATCAATATTTTTTTTATTTTTTTTGGCTTTGTTTTATTTCTAGTCTTCTCTGCCTCTTCCCATTAGTTATCTCAATTTTCCTTAATATAGTGTTTTTGTTTTGAAAATTTCCTTCAATGTAAAATGCAGATCTTCTTAGATTGCAACTTCTAAGTGTTGCTTCTTTAGGATCTCTTATTTGGTATATGTGGGCCATTTTTTGAGTTTAATATAGAAGAAAAATATCTATTTTTGAACCTATACTATCCTCATTTTTATATTGTAGCTTCTAAGTGCTTCTTTTTTAGACTCTCATATTTGGTATATGTGGGCCATTTCTTTGAGTTTAATATAGAAGAAAAATCTCCATTTTTTTAGCATATACTGTCCTCTTTTTATCAAAATAGTCTCAACTTTTTTTTGTTCTTTCAATAGTGCTAGAGCTCTATTTTTTTAGTAATTATCCTCGATAGGGTGAGTCCCATCTAATGTTTGGAGGCAACATAATTAGTGTGAGAAAAATAAAAAGTGCAGAAAATTTGCAAAAAAGAATAATAGAACATAACACATTTACTTGGAAAAACCTAGTAAAAAACATGGGCAAATTTTGTCTTTCGTACTGATTCTTGGAAATTATAGAGTTACAACAATCTCAAATCTATCCATCAAAATATGACTTCGAGCAACCTAAAACAACCGAGTTGTAGAGTCCTACTTGAATACAACTTACTAAATATAGTAAGTATGACTTGCACAACTGCATGTAAAACACATGTTGAAATTACTATTTATAGAAATTTTATTAACACAACATTATATTTATAGTAAGTATCAAAAGTTTTTGCAACCATGATGACAATCCATAATGACGCAACCACTGCTAGCTAAGAGGTCAATTTGGACTTCACATTCCAACATTCTCCCACTTGAAGTTAAATTTCAAACTCTGAATAATTCCTCTACTAAAAGACCATTGCCAATGTTGCCTATGATCACATAATCTATAGACCAACATAAGTTTTTCACCAAATAAGCTTCTCTCTCCTAATAGGTTTCGTCATAATATCTGCAGGGTTTACATCAGTGTGAATCTTGGCTAAAGAGAATTGTCATCCTTACACTACTTGACGAACAAAGTGATATTGAATATCAATATGCTTTGTTTTGGAATGGTAAGCTGAGTTTCATGCTAAGTGTAAAGCACTTTGACTATCACAATGCAATACCATGTTATCTTGCTTCAATTGCAATTCACCCAAAAGTCTATGAAGCCAAATCGCCTCCTTGCTAGCCTGTGTTGCTGTAATATATTTTACCTTAGTAGTAGACAATGCCACCATTGCCTGCAACATCGACACCCAACTAACAACAGCTCTAGCTAAAGAGAAAACATAACCTATTGTAGACTTTTTCTTATCTTTGTCTCCACCAGAATATGCATCCACATACCCATTAACTTGAAGACTACTCCACTATAACATATAGCAGCATCTGAAGTGCCTCTCAAATATCTAAGAATCTACTTCACAGTTGTCCAAGATCAATACCAGGATTCGCCATGTACCTACTGACAACTTCCACTGCTTGTGTAATGTCTGGTCTAGTACACACCATGGTGAATGTAAGACTTCCTACTACTGATGAGTATGGTACAAGAGACATATGTGTCTTCTCTGCTTCAGTGCTAGGGCACTATTCAGAAGACAATTTAATATGAACAGAAAATAGGGTACTAATTAGTTGTGCTTTCTGCATATTGAAGGGCTACAAAACTTTCTCCACATAATTTTTCTGTGATTACAATATTTTCATGTTATTTTTGTCTCTATGTATCCTCATTCCAAGAATCTGATTTGCACTACCTAATTCCTTCATCTCAAACTCCCTAGCAAGTTGAGTTTTCAAATAGATGATTTTATACATGCAGGGACATGCTACCAACATATCATCAACATACAGTAGTAGAATAATAAAACTACCATCGTCGTACCTTTGAAAATAGGCACAATGATCAGCCTCACATCTAATAAAACCCAAACTCAACATGAAGGAATCGAACCGCTTGTACCAACACCTTAGCACCTGTTTCAAACTATACAACAATTTCCTCAGCCTACAAGCAAGATTCTCATTGCCTCTTTCCTCAAAAACTTTTGGCTATTACATATAAATCTCCTCAGAGAGATCACCATGCAGGAAGATTGTTTTTACATCTAACTGTTCTAACTTTAAATCAAGAATAGCAACAAGAGCTAAAACAACTTTAACATTACTTAACCGTACAACAGGTGAAATTTTTTTATCAAAATTTATACCATATTTTTATGCATACCCCTTGGCCACCAACCGAGCTTTATATCTCTCCAAATTATCATTTAAATCTCTATTCAACTTGAAGACCCACTTGTTCCCAATATCTTTTCTCCCCTTAGGCAATGCAACAAGCTCACATGTTTTGTTCTTATGTAGAGCTTCCATCTCCTCTTCCATAGCAAGTCTCCATTTGCTTGCACATTCAGTTTCACAAGCCTCTTGATATGAACTAGGTTCACCAACATGAGTAAGTAATGCATAAGCAGAATTACAAGTAAGAGAATACCTTACATGTTGTTTGATTACTCTACTGGATCTTCTTAGAATAGATGATGATTCATCATGTGGCTTAGCTGGTTGTTGTTCTTCTGGTTGATCTTCATCTAGTTGCTCTACATCTAGCTGTTCTTCATCAAACACATCTAGATGATCATCACATATTTCAACCTCTACTGGAATAACTTTCATACCATGTTGTTCTTTACCTCTTTGTATTGAATTTTTATTAAAATACACATCTTGACTAGCAATATTCTTGTGGGCAGCAGTATCCCACAATCTGTACCCCTTTGTACCTTCTACATAGCCAAGAAAAATACATTTTGTGGACTTCTTGTCTTGCTTATTTCTATTCTCTTTAGGAATATGTACATAAGCATCGCAACCAAAAATAAGGAGGAATGAGTAATCAACTTGTTTACCTTTCCATATTTATTTTTGAATTCTATTATCAAGAGCAGTAGTGGGAGATCTATTGATTAGGAAACAAGCTATATTTACAACCTCACCCCAAAATTTTTGCTCCAAACTAGCAATACTCAACATGCATCTGGCTCGCTCCATGATTATATGGTTCATGTATTTAGCAACACCATTTTGTTGTGGTGTCCTAGCAACCATCAATTGCCTTGAAATTCCATGCTTACTACAAAATTGATTAAATTCTACTAAACAAAACTCACCTTCGTTATCAATTCTAAGACATTTTATTTTCTTATCTTTTTGATTCTCTATCGGAGCTCTAAACCTTTTAAAACAAGAAAACACTTCATATTTCTTCTTGAGAAGATAAATCCACACCTTGGGGGGAATAATCATTTATAAATGAAATAAAATATGATGAACCTCCAATATATGTTACAGGAGCTTCCCAAGTATCTGAATGAATTAGATTTAATACATCTTTACTTCTGGTAGTACTTCTAGAAAAACTCAGTCTGTTATCTTTTCAAAACAAACAATGTTCACAAAAACTTTAATCTTTAGATTTTGAACCTGGGAGAAGATTTATATCTAGCAGTACCTTGAGACCTCATTCACTTATATGGCCCAGCCTTTGATGCCAGGTTGATAATGAGTCCTTCTCTACGTCAGATACCACAACAACCTCTCCAATGTTAGTTTGTCCAACTAACCTATAGATATTGCCAACCTTCTCTCCCTGTAGCACAACCAAAACTCCCTTTGCTATCTTGAGACAACTATTTTCACCACTGAATCTATAACCTTGTTCATCAAACACTCCAAGTGAAAGTAAATTTTTCTTTAAACTAGGTACATGCCTAACTTGCGGAATAGTTCTAACTACTCCATCAAACATATTGATTCTTACCTCTTCTTCACCAACAACTTCACATGAGTTGTCATTTCCCATGTAGACCATACCACCATCACAAGACTAATAAGATGTAAACCAGTCTCTATGTGGTGTCATATGAAATGAAGCACCAAAATCAAGAATCCAAACATGAAGTAAAGAACTTCTCAAATTAACAATTAATACATCTCCATCGTCCAATGGTGTCTGAACTCCAACAACGTTTAGCTCAGATGCAAGTGTACTAGGATTCTCCTTGGTTGCTTTTGGCAACCTGCAATCCTTCTTGACATGTCCATTCTTGCCAAAGTTCCAAAATTTCACTCTTTTTCGCCCCTTTGATTTGGACCTGGTTTGTCCATGCTTAGTATTTTCTCTTTCTTGAGTTCTACCTCTTGCAATAGGGACTTCATTAGAAGAAGATTCTTGAGATGTCTTCCACCTTGAATCTTTAGAGATTAAAGCAGCCACCACATCCTCAAAGAACAACTTACCACTCGATGTAGAATTACTGAGAGCCATAACCAACTGATCTTAACTATCTTGCAAGGAGAAAAGTAATATTGCTGCCTTATCTTCTTCACCGATTTTCACACCCACTGAAGCCAATTTGCTTGTCAGTGTGTTGAAATAATTCAAATGATCTATGACAGATGAATTGTCATGCATCCTAAAATTATACAGCTATCTCCTTAGAATAATTTTGTTTGCTAATGACTTCGTCTCATACAACTTTGCAAGCTTATTCCACAAGTCATGAACAGATTTCTCCTCTACAATATTGAACAGAACTGAATCTGCTAGAGATAACTGGATTATTTCTCTAGCCACACTATCCATGGTATTCTAATCTTCTGTGCTCATAGTTGTAAGTTTTGATGATACTCCTTTAAGAGCTCTATAACATCCATCATTCACCAACAAATTTTTAATCTTAAGCTTCCATAGAGAAAAATTTCAACCATCAAACTTATGTACCTCAGATTTGGTAACACTATTTTCAGCCATTGCTCACTTGTAAAAACAAACAACTCCCACACAAATAACCTATGCTCTGATACCAATTGTGAGAAAAATAACAAGTGCTGAAAATTTACAAAAAAGAACAATAGCAAATAACACAGATTTATGTGGAAAAACCTAGTAAAAATATACCAGTAAAAAACCACGGGCAAATTTTGTCATTCGTATTAATTCTCAAGAATTATAGAGTTAAAACAATCTCAAATCTATCCATCAAAACATGACTTCGAGAAACCTAAAACAATCAAGTTGCAAAGTCCTAATTGAATACAACTTACTAAATATAGTATGTATGACTCGCACAACTGCATGTAAAACACATGTCGAAATTACTATGTATAGAAAGTTTGTTAACAAAACTTTCTATTTATAGTAAGTCTTAAAAAAATTTGCAACCATGATGATGCAACCACTACTAACTAAGATAGACATGATAGACATGATGACTCAACCACTACTAGCTAAGAGTCCAATTTGGACTTCACATTCCAAGAATTAGGTTGAGATAAGCCTTTGCTAATGATAGCGGAAGGCCAAGAGTCACAACTTAGAATTCATTTTAGATGTCCCTATTGGGAATTGAACTTGGGTCTCCACAGTGAGAACCCATTGTTTTAACCAATTAAACTCAACTCCTTGGACAATCATGCCAACAATGTTATTATCATAACAACAAAAAAGTTGTTGGATGTTGGATGTTGGATGTTGATAGATCTTCTATTATTTTATAGAGCAAAAGTGTCACATATGCTTTCCTTTACCACTCTTAAGATACAACATTGCAGCCAACTGAAAAAATATAACAAGATGTTGATTTTCTTATCATCCACAAAACACTCCAATCTGAATCTATATGATCATCTGGTTCAAATACAAATAATAGCCAAGCTCTCATGGAAACATCATTTGCAGTTTAAAAGGTGAATAAAACTTGATTGTCCTTTGTCAAAGCATTCAAAGTATTTTGATCTACAAATTCTGTGTATCTCACTCTACTAATCGCCAAAGATCATGGGATATTAGTAGTTATCATAGTTATCTATGTTCCACTAATAATAGTTATCTTCTACAAGCAGTTGACCTTGAAATGGTAAGTTGCTGCTAATGAGGTCTTCATTTCAATACTCCAACAATCATAATTGTCTCATAAACAACAAAAATTTGATGCGATAAATTGTTACCATTAGTCATTTGAAAATAGCTATTTCCTTTGATGTTGTTACTGCACAATTAAAATTTCTGCAAACTACTCTGAGATCAATTGAAAGATAATACCCATAACACTAAAACTAAACTAAGAAATAATAACATTAATATATAACTAAATTAAAAATATATTTTATTATCTGCTTATACACGAGAAAATAACAGATCTGAAAATACAGTATATTTTCTACATATCAAAACTATTGTACAATACACTGTGAATACATGCAGTGTTTATAATGCATTACAAAGGATAAATGGCTAAAAGCTATAACAAAAATCTAACACAACCGAAACCAAAAAACACTCAAAATCTAAACCAAAAAAACAATTAGATCGCCTGAACCATCTATTCATGAGATCAATGACATACTTTCACCATCTAGATTGCAAGGTCACATAGCTTATATTTAAATTTTGACACTGCAGACATATATCTGATTCTTAATGCCGACGTGATGAAAACTAATCTCACCACCAAAACTCTTATTAGTGCAAAAGGGAAAACTTTAAAATATGGAATCATGATCCCTACTGCTGCCATTGTGAATGTCTCAATCTAAGGGAAACATTTATTTAAATTGAACTAATTTCCGCTCACATCTAATAAGTAAGAAAATGGTCAAGGATTCCTACTGCATATATTTTTCTTCTCAATATTTTCAAAATTTCTTGATCACAATGACTTACCATTTATATGGTAAACATGTATGTAAATTTTGGGTTTTCTTTCACCAAAATGGTTTAGTTCTACGAATAACTATGATTGAAGGCTTTAAAGGAGGAGCAGAGGAAATAAATATTAACTCAATGATTTAAGAACATGATATTTAATTTGCACAGTAAAGACATAGCAGAACCACACACTGTGCTACAGCATAAAGGGTATATTTGCTAATCATTGATTTTTGAAATTACTATGGCCTTTGTATTTATAGTTATAGGAAGGCGGTTTACATACTTGCAGGCAAGTTAAGACATGATTAAACACTGCTTATTTGCAGGAGAATTATTTATCAGATTGGCTTCGTATTAAAGCTACCAATTGCAAGAAATGATAAGATTGGCTTCGTATTAAAGCTTCAAATTTTAACCATCTCCTCTTTAGCATTTACTTACATATTTACTGTACACCTAGACTTGCTTCCACTCATGAAATCTCGAACCCCACCCAAGCTACAAGCTGCTTTTCTGATCTTCTACTAAGATCTAAATATAAACAATATTATTTCAAACACAAATAATTCTAATTGTATGACTTTTGAGACATAAAACTATATAAAATAAAGCACGAAGACTTCAAGTTTTCAGAGTAAAACATAATATTGTGTATTCGGATACTGCTCTGTAATCCTTTTAAGGCTGATGTTTCGAGCCTTCTTTGAGACCCCTCGTCACGGGAGATGCAACATCAATAATATCATGTTTAAATTTTAGTCATTGCCATAGTTTCAAACAATTTGAAAATATGAAACGGTCGAGATTCTGAGCATAACTTTGAAGATAGTTCAGGTGATATGATTTTTTTTTTGTTGTAAACTAAAATATGATACAGTGCTACAGCAGAGGCAACGGAAGCAATAATACAAGATAGCTACCTTTTATCCTAAATCAAAAGTTAAACAAAATCTATAGTACGTGGTATATAAAGATTGAAACTGTACCCAAAGAATCTTTGAAAAAAAATTAACTACCCGTGTCAGTAGTTCACTGACAATAGACATAACAACATCAGAAAACATAGCAGCCACTATCGTCTCTATGAACTTTTAACAAACAGCAGAAAATAGCATGGTATGAGCAAACCTTTTAGGAAATAAATAATTGACAAGTAAAATGTTAAAGTTATGTTTGTTTTTTTTTGTTGTAAACGAAAACATGATACAGTGCAAAAGGAGAGGCAATGGAAGTAAGAATACTAGATAGCTACCTTTTATCCTAATTAAAAAATTAAACAAAATCTATAGTATATGACATATAAAGATAGAAACTGTACCCGAAGAATCTAAAAAAAAAAAATTAACTACCTGTATCAGTAGTTCACTGACAATAGACATAACAACATCAGAAGACATAGCAGCCACTATCATCTCTATGAAGTTTTAACAAACAACAGAAAATAGCAAACCTTTTAGGATTTAAATAATTGACAGTAAAATGTTGAAACTATTTAAGGGCAATTGCATGAATAACAACTAGTAATACTGCTTATCTGGAATTTTGCATAGAAAACAAGACATTGAGAGCATAACTTTGAAGATGGTTCAGGTGATATGATTTTGTTTTTGTTAAACTAAAACATGATACAGTGCAACAGCAGAGGCCATGGAAGTAAGGATACTAGATAGCTACCTTTCTAGTAATTACCTGTACACATGATATATAAAGATTGAAACTGTACACAAAGAAATATTTCAAAGTAATTACCTGTGTCAGTAGTTCACTGACAATAGACATAACAACATCAGAAGACATAGTAGCCAGTATCATCTCTATGAAGTTTTAACAAACAGAAGAAAATAATATGACATGAACAAACCTTTTAGGATTTAAATAATTGACAAGTAAAAACTATTTAAAGGGAAACTGCATGAATAACATCTAGTAATGCTGCTTATATGGAAATTTGCTTAGACAACAACACATTGAGAGCATCAATATAAAGCCCATTTCCCAAAAAAGGTAGGAATCATATAGCAAATAGAATACAACAAAGCTATGAAATAGATGTTAAAGCTAAATATCCAGAGAATGAAAATTAGGTTTTCATAAGATATAGCTAATGGAGTAGCAGATATAGATGTATCTAGGACAAGAGTGTAAACAAACATTAACAATTTCTACTGGCAAGTGTATGGAAAACCAACAATCTTAGTGATAAAATTGAAAGTCCTCAACATGTGAATGCCAGTGATGGACGACACAAGGAACAGAATTATAAAGTGATCAATTCTGAACATTGAGGAGGGATTTGGAATGGAATTAAATTAAAATAAACAAATCGTACAGAACATATTTATTTTCTCCCTTCACGAATCCCTTTTTGCATATTAAGACTTGAAAATGATGTAGTACTTGTACTAGTAACAGAGCCACACGAATAAGGTAAGCTCTACCCTAATAGCCTATGTATTTAGTTACTAATGACATCAATTTAAGGGGTAAGTTCTATAGAACTGTGAAACATATCATATTAGAAATATTTGAAAATGTTAAAAAAAATTGATATTATATTTTCTGCTTAGTAAAATTGCATACAAATTTCTGGACAAGAACCTGTTCCCATCATGCAACAGTAGGTTACTATTTGCAAATTTATTAATGAAAGAATTACAAAATATAAAATATTTTAGACAATATTTTCAGAGGATCTTATATTATTCATGAATTCATTTTTGCTACTTCATACAAAAGAATGAGATTATGTTGATATCTTTTTGATTAAGAGACAAGGACAAAAGGATATCTATTCCACCAAAATTGTCCAAAACATGATCATTACCTCATCCTTTATATCATACATTTTGAAATTTGAACCTGAATCAATAACTTAATCAAAAAACATACTATAACCTTCACTTATTATACTCTACTCTACCCTGTGATATTTTAAAATTATAATCGGTACTTTCAGTAAGTGCCAAGAGTAAACTTGTGCATGATTTGATATTTAATAATCAGCCATTTCAGTTGATAAAATGTAACCAATATCAGATACGAAAAAACCCTCAGGGAAATATTGAAATGTTGGCCCATGATATTCTTTTAACTGTGGCATCCAATGTGATAGATGAAATTGCCCTGGAAGAATTTCCTGAACTTGACGATGTTATTTCTATGAATTCAGTCCTTGCCCCTACTGAACATAGCAGTATTAGTATGGAAAACCCTCTGAAAAATATGGATGATGTGACCTCCAGCCCAATTGGAGAGTCTGAAACTATTATTGGATTTAATTTTTCTCAGCAACTTTCCCTGGCTCAATCTGCCTATTCTTCTCCAACTATTTCTAGAACCCCCAAGAAAAGAGGGAGAAAGCCTACAAGGTATAAAACTCAAGAAGAAATTGCGGCAGGTGTACAATCTACAAGGGCAAAGCCGATGGACAAAGGTTCTAACTGGCATTTGTTACACATCCAGTTCTTTGATCTGTCCTTCCTGCTTTTTAATATATATGGCCCCACAGCTCCTCATGAAAAATACGCCCTCTGGAATTCTTTAGCATATCACATCCAACTGAGATCAAATCAGAAAATTGTGTTAGGAGGGGATTTTAATGCAATGGTATCTCAGAATGAGAAGCAAGGGGGTAATCTTATTGCCACCAAAGTAATAGATGACTTCAGGAATTTCATAAAATTTCATTTTAGACATTGCTCTCAAAGATGTCGTACCCCTTAATGGCAGATTTACATGGACGAACAGAAGATCTTCTTCACAGATTACCTCCAGGCTAGACAGGTTCCTTTTATCTCATGAATGGGCTCTGCAGAACCTATCCTTTTCATCATCTATTTTGTCATTTTCAGGTTCCGGTCACTTCCCCATATCTTTGGATTTGGATAAGAGGGATGCTCCTCTTCAAAAATCATCTTTCCAGTTTGAAAGAATGTGGTTTAGACACCCACATTTTCTTGTCCTATTAAGACAATGGTGGATGAATGCTCCTTTCTGCAAAGGGAAAAAAATGTTTCAGTTTCACGAGAAGTTGCAATTTGTTAAGACTAATATTAGAGTTTGGAATAAGCAAGTCTTCAGAAATATTTTTCAAGAAAAACTAAAAGAGATAAATAGATCTATTTTCAAAGACGGGATTGATTCTGTATCTCACCATAGTCAAAAGCAACTGCAAGCTTATTGGGAGGAACTATGTGCTAGAGAAGAAGTTTATTGGAGACAAAAGTTTCGGGAGTTATGGTTGAAAGATGGGGATAAAAATACTAGTTATTTTCAGGCTTCAGCAAAAATCAAAAAGGCCTTAACTACTGTCTTTACCATTGAATCCTCCTCTTCAGGAGAGAAAATTACAAAGGAAACAGAAATAAGAAATGAAGGAGAAATTTTCTTTAAGAATATGCTTGCCCCTTCCCTTCCTTTTGTTCCAGATGAGTCAAGTGAGGAAAATTTACTTGACTCCATCCCTCCTCTGATATCTCAGCAGAATAATGAATTTCTAATGCATCCTTTTTCAGAGGAAGAACTGAAAAAAGTAATATTTTCCATGCCCCCAGACAAATCACCCGGTCCTGATGGCTTTACCATATTATTTTTCCAAAAATGTTGGGATATATTAAGTTTTGATTTGTTTATGGCTTTGGAAGAGTCCAGTAGGAAAGGACATGTTCTAAAAAATTTTAACCATACATATATTACTCTGATTCCAAAGTCAAATGAACCCCAGTCTTTTGTTGACTTCAAGTCTATATCCTTGTGCAATTCAGTCTACAAAATTCTTACCAAAGCTATTTATTTATGCCTCAAATCCTTGATCCCCAAAATTATTTCTCCCCAGCAAGGTGGATTTGTTCCTGGAAGGGAAACTTCTGAAGGTGCTATTGTTGCGCATGAAGTATTACATTCAATCAATACATCTCAATATCTTGCCTTTATAGTAAAATTGGACATGATGAAGGCATATGACAGAGTTTGTTGGTCCTTTCTTCTGCGGGTTCTGCGTAAATTTGGCTTCTCGGATAGATGGTGCAAATGGATAAAAGATTGTCTTTCAGGAGCATGTTTTTCTATCATCATTAATGGGAAATCATTTGGTTTCTTTCGTGCAACTCAAGGGGTTCAACAAGGTGATCCCTTGTCACCGTTTTTATTCATTATCATGGCGGAAACCTTCAATAGGACTATCAATAAACAACTAGACCTAGGTCTTTGGAAGAGTATCTAGATTCCTCGAACCCAAATCTCCATTACCCATACTTTGTTTGCTAATGATACTCTTTTGTATGGTTGTTCAACAATACAAGAAGCTAAGCACATTAAATACATGCTTGATATTTACACTACAGGGTTTGGCCAGAAGATTAACGCCCAAATCATCCTTTTGGAATAGTGTAATTGACAGAATCAAAAGAAGAATGTCAGCATGGAAGGCAAGATGGTTGTCACTATCAGGAAGAATACTGTTAGTAAAGACAGTTTTGGCAGCAATTCCTAATTACTATATTTCTGTTCTACAAGCACCAAAGGCAGTGATTTGTCAGATTGAGAAATTAATTCATAATTTTATATAGAAGGATAATATGTCAGAGGAAAAAAAGATCCCCCTTATGTCATTAAATAAAATGGCTCTTGCAAAACATGTTGGTGGAGTTTGTGTACATGATCTCTCGAAGAGAAATAAAGCTTTTGGAGGGAAACTAGTATAGAAAATGTATGAAAACCCACAGGCTCTATGGTGCCAGATCATGCAGGCAAAATATCTAGACAATCCAAACCCTTCTCGTATTTTTACTATTCTTGATCCCCCATCAAGGTCAGCTATTTGGAATTTCATGTTATCATCCAGAAAGATAATCACTCAATATCTCTCATGGCAAGTTCATAATGGGCAAGAAGTTGACTTTTGGTTCGACTCCTGGAATGGCCACCCCCCTCTACATTTAGATGAACCTCTAATGGATGCAATCCCTATCTTTATTGATAATTGGAGCTCAAAACTATGTGATTACATAGCAAAGGTGCAACAGGATTCAAACTTAGTTATATGGAAAGATCCATCTCAAATACCAACTACCCCTCTGCAAAAACAAGCTTTCCTTAATACCCTCAAGAACCGTTCAATCTTTATCTCAAATAAGACTGATAAGATGATCTGGTGCGAATCTAAGAATGGGAAATATTCAGTACAAGAAGCTAACAAAGCTGTCCAATTTATGCACTCCCATTCTCCTCACTTTAGAGCTTATACATTCTGTTGGAATAGTGCAGTTCTTCCCAAGGCTGGTGTATTCTCATGGCTGGCTCTGCAAGGTTGAATACGGACAAGTGATAGACTTGGTAAGATGAACATCGCTCAACCTTTTGACTGTGTGCTATGTGGGAATTGTATAGAGTCATTAGACCATCTATTACTCCAATGTGAATTCTCTAACCAGTGCTGGTGCTCGCTCAACCTTTTGACTGTGTGCTATGTGGGAATTGTATATAGTCATTAGACCATCTATTACTCCAATGTGAATTCTCTAACCAGTGCTGGTGCTTTTTTCTTGATAAGTTGTCCCTATCAATCCCCTTACCATGTAAGCTACGGGATCTATTTCAGTCTTGGCCTGTTCTTTTCTCATCCTCCTTTTTTGCTTGCATTTGGAAAATAATCCCTTCTTCTCTTATCTGGGCAATTTGGTGGGAAAGAAACAAGCGGATCTTTAGGAAGCAGATAACACCTCTTTTAGTACGAATTGAATCATTAATATCTGAACTGGTTAATACACATGTTTCTCAGCACTTTGATCCAAATTCTGAATTTACTTCATGGGATGGTCATCTTATTGGAAAGGTATTGTTATCCCTGCATTGCCCTGCTTGCCTCGTATGAGGGCATTAAAGGTAGATAGATCGAAAGTGCAATGGTGTCCACCAGACCCCATGTTTTACAAGTTAAACTTCGATGGCTCTTCCAGAGGCAGCCCAGGTGATGCAGGGGTAAGGATATGCATTAGAAACCATTTGGGTAATGTGAAAGCACTTAAATCAGACTATATCTCCATGGGCACAGATAATTTTGCTGAGGCTCAAGCGGTATTACATAATCTTTTGTTAGCTTAGAACATGAATTTGAAATTCCTCCACATTGAAGGGGACTCATTGTTAATTATAAATGCTTGAATTACTTGTAAATTGGATAATTGGCAATTAAAATACATCTTGGAGCAAGTCTGGGCACTCATTGACTCTTTGGATAAATTTGTAATCTCTCATGTGTACAGGGAAGGAAATAGAGTTGCGGATTTCTTGTCCAATTTGGGCAGCATCAGGATTGAATTTTGTTCGCTGGATTTGAATTACAATCAGGATTCCTATCCAGTACTAACCGCATTTATTGCAGATGAGATGGTCATTGGGAACTAAGGCATTATGTCTTTGCATCCTAGGGTAGTTTGTAACATGTCAGTCTTTATAAGGAAGTTGATATTGGAACTTCACAGTGATAGTCGAAATGAATACTGTTCAAAGCATTTCGACTGGCTAATATAATTACAATGTGCAGATTTATAAGGAGATCGTGATTTCTTTTTCCCACTAAGGCTGCATTTTGAGTGGATAGCTGGAAGACATACTTCTCAAGGCAAAGGACAATATGACACAATGCCTCCTTCATTTAAATTGCAGCCACAAAAATCGTTTGAAAAACCCTTTCTGCAGAACCTCAACTTCAATCTGATGAAAATGATGAGAACAAGGCAAGACGAGAGATCAACAAACGTAAACTTGTTGGGGCACCAGAGTTGGAAGATGTTGTGAAGCCTAGTCTTTCCCCTAGGCAGTGAAGGGACTCATATGGAGGGTCCAATAATGCAAATATCTCCCAGACAACCTCGCCTTTAAAGATTCGTTAAATCAACAGAAAATTCAAAATTGGAGACCTCTTATCTCACTGAATGGAGCTAGGTTGCAAGGATGGGCAAGGTTCTTTTTTTGGGCAAACATTGTGCTCGCATGCAGATCAATATCAGTTGATATATTTTGAGATGAAAGACAAGTTTATCATATGGCCATAGGCCTTCTTTGTATGGGGGGTTAGTGGTTTTTTGAGGTACTATTTAATGATTATGTAACTAGCCTATGGCTAGCATTTAGGGTTCCTTAGTTTAGGATTCAAATTATTTTCATTGTATCTGTGAGCAAGGATCAGAGTTTTTCTTATTGACTCTTTTCTCCGGGAGTTCTTTGAACCAGAAAATATAATATATTAAGTGGCACTGCCACCTGTTCCAAAAAAAAAAAAAAACAATCTAGCAAAAACATAAATAAAAAAGGAAACAAAGTATAGACCAGACAACGATGACACATGCATAAAATTAATCATCATCAAAAGAGTAATAATTACTTAAAAGTAATCATCATCAAAAAAGTAATGATTAGAGGTTCACTCATAACAAAATAGGAATACAAGAAGCATGTGGACAGCACTTATAATGCCTGAAAAAGGAAATGAACGAAGCATAAAGCACAACTACAGATGTATCTAAGAAAATGAATCTTATAAATCTATATTAAATTAAAAAAAAAAATCACAGACATTATGGTTGTACCATCTATAATTGTTGTGGTTTAAGCTTCTAGATTTGTGCGTGTATTTTTTTTTACTGACATTTCAAATCATATTTCACGATTCATCATAAGATAATGAGTTAAAAAAAAAATATTATTAAATTTTCAAATAAAAAATGGTAATACAGATAAATTCAGAAACTTAAAAAAGTAAAGAAAAGAAAATTATAAGAACAAGAGAATTCTACGAGTGTTGAACCAAAATTATTCCTAAAATGTCCACCATGAATCGTCAATGTTCCCATTTACAAGAACCTGGAGCTCTCTCACATGAAAATCCTGTGGAAGGATTGCATCAGACCCTGATAATCGTTTAAAATCCTTCACAATGTGTAAGTTTGATAAGCCAACTGACAAGATGAAGAACATGGAGATTCTAGAAGTTCCTCAAACTTGTTGGTAAAAGAAAAAAAAATAATTATGAAATTAAACCTTTAAAATAAGAACATGCTAACAATCACCAAAAGTTAACAGATCCAAAGCCTTCGTTGTGCGTAGTAAAAGTGATAACAACAAGTTTATAATTGTATTAAGCTCTGAATATCGCCAATCCTAATTGATTGGGAGATCTAAATCTATTCAATTCAAATACACAAATGATACATAAAATACCTGAAAGATGCTGTTTAAATCTATTCAAATCAAATCACAAATGATATGTAAAACTAAACATAATGTTAAATTCAATTGAGAGATTAAAGCATCCTCAGTCCATAGAGATCAAGAATAAGGTTTTCACAAAAAAAATTCTGGGGTATAAACATTAACAAAAGTGGCTGATAATTTAAACCAGATGATTTAATTTGTAGTCATTGACAAATGTACGTGAATAAATGCAAGACATTAAAACATGAATCCATTATCCCTTATGCAATGAAGTCACAATGCAAACAATCTGTTTAGCCTAGTGAATGTTGAATACATTCCATTATATTCTATTTTATTTTACTACTATACTTAAATATCCTGCTAGCAAACCAGTATAAACTGTTATCGCTAAGGCCAATACATTGCCGCCAGCCGTGAAGAACATCTCATGCATTATGTGCTTAGAATTGGGAGTTTCAGTGTTATGAGGCTTTAGTTTACAAAGTGGGCATGACCTTTGAAGCAAAATCAATGGATCAACGCTCCGAATCCTTTCGTCATCTTCTGGGATTATGGTTGTTTCTCTTCTGGAAGCCAGAACTAAACCCAAACAGACCAAAATCACAAAAACAATTAGCACTGGCGGTCCGAATACGACCAAGACAAGTAAAAATATATTTTCTGGGGATAGGCTTGTTTCACTTCTATCGGCCCAAAAAAGATCCACAAAAACAGTAAGAATTTGAAGTTCCACCCGGAGCATGAGCAAAACAAATGAAGTTATGATGCACATTCGTATGAATATCTTCAACATCACCAAACCAAGTCGGCTGCTTCTGCCTACGCCTTCGGACTCCACATTTTCCAATCCTAAACCCATGATGTTTTTGCTTCAGTTTATTTAGGACAGCAAGAAAAAGCAATACGGCCTATAACTATGTTTCTTGACTCTTTTATATTGGGTTTTCCCTTTTTCCCAATTAGAAAGAGTCGGTCACAACTCAATTTTAATTTAAAAAATATTTTTCTTCATAAAAAATTGTGTAAAGTTTTGTTTATTTTATTTATTTAAGAAATATTTTAAATTACATTTCTAACAAATAAATTATTTAATATGATATAAAAGATTTTATATTAACATGAAGTACTATAATTAACTATTTTTAAAATTATTATAAGATGTAAGAATAATTATATTGTTTACATTTCTAACTTATTACACCATCAAATATAATGAAAATGTATTTATTAGCAAAAACCAATTCTTAGTAAATCAAAGACTGATTACTCCTCTTGAAAACCAAAGAATTTCACTTCAAGGCTCCTTTTAAGTTAGGCCTTGATCATGTTGGAACTATTGAGTGCTCTAAGAAGATGTTTCATGAGGGGTCTTCACTAGTAATGTTAACTATACAGTGATAATATATGTGCAAGTTATATTTTTCCCTAAATTGTAAAAACTTGGAAGATATAAAAAGATTTAGATTCAAACATTCATACACATTTATATGTAAGAAAAATCTAAAGAGTCAAATGTTTGTATAAAAGAATTAATCTATTCTAAGAGATGATTTAGAGAAATGAGAAATGGAACAATGTAGAAAGAGGTTTGAACTAAATCTAAACTATTAGAACAATTGATAGTAATTGTTTACTCATTTAAGCTAGAAGATTAGATGGAATCAAGCGAACCAATACCATATCAACTATCATTATCACAATCAAGTGTAGCTTTAGTGCAATTGTCTAAGGAAAATCAAAGAAAATATTTCAAATATTATCAAATCAAATATTGTAATCACACAAAAAATTGGGATAAGATCTTTTGTAATCACATTTAATTACCATTCCACATTTTTATCCACTCTAAAATAAGTAAATCAAAACATATCAAAGTTGTCATCATCAAAAAAATAATTCCAATCTAAAGAAAGCATCATCACTTTATATTAGTGGATTTAAATACTTATACAAACTCTATAGTCATCACACACTAAGTTTTTTAATGTATTTGTTCATGACACAAAATGTTGTTTTAACCACTTAACCTATATATGTAGAGAAAAACATAAAATTTGGGGATCCAATAATCGGGGAATTGGATACGACAACTTAATCTAAAATCGATTGATTAAAATACTAATAGTGACTACAAGTTATTAATCCCTTGTCTAAAGGACCAAGGAAAAACCAGGCTTAACAACATTTTCTTTGAAATAATTATGAATAAAACTAAAGATATGACAATGACATGTTGCATCTACACTAGAATGTGGAAACATGTGTCATAAATTAGTACAACATTGAAGAACAACTACAAAAGACCTCACAAGGTAACATGAGTTGGGTAGGTGGGGGTGGGGTCATAAGAGACTCAAGTGGTAATAGGATCATAGCCTATGTGACTAACCTTGGGGTTCAAACCTCAAGCTTTGTGGAGGTGACAACAATCTATGATGGATTTGTAATAGCAAAAGATAGAGGTTACAAACAAATAATCATTGAAGGTGATTGAAAAAAAACCATTTTGTTGCTAAAAATGAAGCTAAACCCAATTGTAAATGTGAACACATCATCACCAAATGCCTTGATATCCTCCCTAGGATTGGCCATGTAAGAAACGGTCATATGTGTAGGGAAGGTAATAAATCGGCAAACGGGATGGCTAATATTGGATTCTTAACTAATCATATTAAAATATGAACACATTTGCATGAAATTCCTACTAAGATGTGTGCCACTATCTTTGATAACATAAGTACTAATGATGTAAAATAATCCCAAGATCATCTTTTTATTTCGTATCATAGCCATCTTATCTACCAATCATTTATTGTTTAGGTGGTAGGCTTTTAATTTAGCATTAGATGCACATTCCCCAATTCTAACCCATGTTGTCCCTTTCTTACTTCTGGTTTGCAACTTCCTTCTATGGTTTTTGCCTCTAGTCTCATTATGATAGCTATGGGTGGAGACCTTATTCAAATAGATTTGGACAACTACGATGATTTCAAAAATAATACAAAGTTGTGGATGAAAATGGTGAAGGGCAACCTTGCAAACTATGTGGAAGGGATGCAAGATTTTGACATATCCCTCTTTAAAAAATTTGCTTGGTCTTAAGAGAAAGATGAAGTTAAAATTGGGGGTATGGTTTTTATAGTATTAACAAAGATTATCGCTATTGTTACTAGCTTATCCCTGGCTAGGGTGACTTTCCCAAAACTATGAATGGGGCCAATAAAGATTATTTCAAGAGGTTTCTTAAACCAAGTGAAGGTGTCTTGGTTACAACAAAGAAGACCTATATTGTGTTTGAAAAGATGCACATGAGGTTCAAACACTTCCACACCCAACTCTTTCCCATGTTGAACCATCTCAAGTATGGCATTAAAATAAAGTTCTTGTTCCAGGTTTGTTCCTCTTTATCCCATTCAGTTGTTTCAACTAAAGCCAATAATACTCTCCCTCTTCATTGAGGCTTAATTTTGAGGCTTTATAAATTTTATTTGCCTTTGACCCCATCTATTAGGTACCCATTAATTTCCTTTGGCCCCATGTCTAACTCTAACCTAGTTGTGTAGCTTTCTAAAACCCATGTTTCAAACATTGACCCAAATTTGGCCTACTTATCCAACACTAAATTTGTCCCTACCCAATTCAACCCTCTTCATGGGGCCAAACAGAAAAACCCCCTACTCCCCCTTCCATGAAAGTTGATTTTGCAGACTCTGAGGAGGAAGAGGATTCCAAGAATTTTGACGCTTCTTCATCCAAAATTTAAGATTGGTCTCTAGGTGGTTTCGAGGAGAAATCCCCCTTCACCCCTTGTTAGGCCCCCCTTCCCTTGTCCATGGTTTTCTACTCTCAATCTTGATTCCCCTGCTTTGGTAAATAAAGTAAATAGGTTGGTTGAGGTAGTTAATGGACAAGGTGCATTCATTTGTTTTCTCCTCTCCTAATTGATTATAGCCAAGAAGAAGGTCAACAAGATGGAAGAAGTGGCAATGACAAAGGTAGAGGCTCATGGTGATAGCTGAGCTTTGCAAGAAAAAGATGAGAGTTTGGAAGGCTACCAATAACATGGCAGGAAAAATAGAAAATTTTAGAGACTATAGAGGAGAAGCTTAAGGATATCAATACAAATATTAATTAGAGGGATGAGAGAAAATACATGGTTGACCTGAAGGAAAATCATCAAGAATTGAAAAGAAAAGTTGAGGAGTTGACTACTTTGAGCAATAAAATGGCGATTAAGAATTCTACCTCTTTAGATGCAATCTAGGAGGACATTGAATGAAGTAAGGTAAAGAGGAATATACATCTATATGCTCCTTCTATGGCATCGATTCCCCTCGCCTCTATTGTCAAGGCTATTCTAGATTTTTTGGCTTTATCGTCTACGAAAGATTCCATCAAATTACTGTCTTTTTTTTCTGATAAAGTTAAGATTTATGCCATGAATGACAAGATGATAATGCCTCCACCTAGTATCCCATTCAATTGTGTCTATGGTAGGTGGTTTATTGGGTGTGTACAATAATTTTGGTTCCCTTTTTGGTGAAAAAGTGGAAGTGATTTCCCTATTTTTCAGATTTAGCCTCATTTGACTTAAATATTTAAAGAACTTAGAAATTGATTCTTGGAAAAATTCAGTACGATGAAATGTAGCACTTGGAGTCTAGTTTCCAAATATGTAATTTTGTTTAATACCCTGATAATAGAAATTGACTTTCAAAAGGGATTTCTAAAAACCATTGTTTAAAAATACTTGTTTCAGGACCACATCGTGCACGTATATGGCCACCAGTTTTTGACACAATAAAAGTTTTTTTTAAACCTTTTGGGAACATATTTGTAAGACACTAAAGATTGATGAGTATATTTTTTTGTAATTTTTTTAATTAATTTTCTATCGCTTGCATTTGTTGTTTGAAAAACCCGTTGTGTACGAGCACTAAAATTTGACCTAAACTTTTCATTTTTTTTTAAAAAAATTTTAACATTGAAAACAATTCTATGTATAATGATGTCATCTAATTTTTTTTCAAAAAAACATTAAAAAAAGTTATTAAATAAATAAGAAAACTTGATATTTCAAGTTTATGGACCAAATCTAGTAAAAATTAATTAAAAAATCTTTAAAAAAATATTAAAAAAAACTATATATTTGGAATCTACACAATGTAATCTCAAATTGGTTTTAATTTATTTTGATAATTCTATAAAATTGGGTAGCAAATATGGCACAATCATGGATAGGAGATTCTTCAAAGAGGACAGTTTGGACCATGTAGCAAATGAAACACAACGTAAACTACTAAATGTGATTGAGGCAATGCAGAGTCAAACTTATATTATATTGAGAAAATTGAGTACAAGATATCCGTCAACATCCAGGTTTACAGATTTGGCACATAGGCCTGGTTACAAAACATACAACATCTGAGCCAAAGCAAGGATGCGAGCCAAAGCTAACTCTGAATCTCCTAATCTTTTCATGAGTTCTCTATATTCTATGTACTACTTTTATATGCTTAATTACATTGATTTATATTAAATTCATAGCTCTAGAATGATCTGTACTGGTCCAAGATGGAGAAACTACCGATGAATAAAGATGTAATGTGTTGAACAAATTCGACCTTCGCCAAAAGGATTCCTCCAGAAACAACATAGAATGATGTGTGGACCTAAGAAAAAGGTCAGCCACAAGAAGGAACATTGGAAGCAACTAGATTAAGTTCTACAGGCTACGAAAATGATCCGCAAGATTCTCCATTAGCAAAATAGGTCCAAGGGGCTCCGGTGCTCTGATTAGCAAAACTAGCACATATTATGGAAGTGATAACTTGCTGGAAAAATATCTAAATGTTTTGTGAACTTAGGATAAGAGAGATGAACATTTCCACCAACCAAAATCCAACACCACAGGATCTGGTGACCAAATACGGAAAAATAAATGAAATGTTGAAACTGCAAGCCAAACTGAACAAAATAAACAATAGAAAAACAAACTAGAATGTAAAATTTTTTGCGTGATGCAAGATTTCCAAGAACTAGGGATTCTCTTGCATCAGACATCCAAGTTAATGAAAATTGAGCCCATCACTTTGTAAGGACTAGAGGAAAACCAAGACAATCTACCTCAGCCTGAGAGATCCATGAGCAGTCTTCAACTGGTCTTCCCTTCTACTTCACAAGATACTCCAACTATATTATGTGCCTCGGGTGGTATGCCAATTATATCATCCAAAATGTCTTCAATCTGGTCTAGTACCCTATGGGGCATCTTCTTTCCCAAGTCTGCTACATTACCTTCACTAAATTATGCCTCATGATATTGATGTAGGTTTGCAATGTTGAATTTAGGTGAAATACCGAATGTATCAGGTAACTCCACTTCATATGCATTTCTAGAAGTAAATTTCCTCAAGATCTTACAAGGTCCAAACTTCCTCATCTACAACTTGTTATAGGTACCAACTGAGAATATTTGTTTTCTCAAAAACGCCATCACTTCATCTATAACTTCAAATTCCTTGTGTCTCCTCTTTTCATCTGCTTTCTCCTTATACATACTGTTCATTTCCTCCAAATGTTGTTGGACTTGATTATGTATTATCTTCATATTTTCTACAAATTCTTCCACTCCTGCACTCCTTTTATCCTTATTACCAATGTTTCTTAACTCTGATATGCCTCTAGGGTGTACCCCTGTAATAATATCAAAGGGTGTTCTTTCGGTCCTCTTGTTCATCCTAGTTTTCTCTCCATCTAAGCATCTCAACAAATTTCCCAAATGCCTATTTACTACATCTTTATGTCCATCAATCTATGGGTGAAAAGTAGAACTAAATTTTAAATCTATCTTAATCTTCTTCCAAAGTGTTCTCCAAAAATATCCAACAAATTTAGTTTCTCTGTCAGAAACTATTCTCTTAGGTAATCCATGTAGTCGCACCACCTCTTTCAAAAATAGGTAAGCTATATGCATTACATTTGTTGTCCTCCTACAGGGTATGAAATGTGTCATCTTTAAGAATCTATCCACCACCACAAATATAGAATCATTTACTCTCTATTTCTTAGGCAATCCTAGTATAAAGTCCATGCTTATGTCCTCTCAAGGCCTCTCCAGAACTATCAAAGGCTTATGCAATCTAACATTCAGACTGCTACCTTTTGCAAGTTGAAAAATTCTATAGCTCTGAACAAATTTCATAACATCCTTATGAATCTGAGGCCAAAATTAGTTCACACTAACCATGGCTATTATCTCATCAACACTAAAGTATCCTACTAGTCCTGCACTATGATTCTCTTTTATCAAATTCTTCCTCATAGATATCCTAGCCATACACAAATAGATTCCTCTAAATAAAATCTCATCTTGAATGAAATAATCTAGCCACCTACTCCTCTCCACCATAACAAGTTCCTTACAAACCTTCCAAGGCTTTGCAAAATCAGAATCATTCTCATATGAGTTCTTCATTTCCTCAAAACCCAATACCTCCACTCTCATCGCTATCAACTAGTTCCTCCTTTTACTCAAGGCATCATCAACCTTATTTTACTTCCCAGTTCTATGATTCAAAATAAAGGTATGGCTCTATAATAATTCCACCCATCTCATGTGTCTTTTATTCAACTTACCTTGACTATTCAAGTATTGCAATCAAGTATTGCAAAGCTTGATGATCAGTATACAACACAAACTCTTTAGGTAGTAAATAATGTCTCCACTTCTTCAATGCTTGGATTATTCCATTAAACTCTTGATCTTACACAAAATATCTCTTTCTGGAACCATTCAATTTTTCACCGAAATAAGATACTGGTCTTCCTTCTTGACTCAACACTACTCCAATTGCATTCCCACTTGCATCACAATCCACTTGAAATACATTGCTAAAATCTGGTAAATCCAACACAAGATACTCTGTCACCTTCTATTTCAATAACTCAAAATTCTTATTTTCTCCAAATGTCCACTTTCAAAATCCTTCCTATCTCCTCTCATTGTTTCAGTCATAGTGCTACAAATCAAACTAAAATTTCTAATTAACTTCTGATAGAAACTAGCAAACCCATGAAATGACCTTACCTCCCCAATGCTTTCTGGTGTAGGCCATTCAATAATTGATCTTACCTTATCAAGATGCATCTTTAATCCATCTGTAGATATCACAAGTCCAAAATAGACTATCTCTTCCTTCATGAAACTGCACTTTTTAATGTTTATCAACAACTTCTCCTCTCTCAACCTCTACAAAACTTGTCTCAAATGCAACATATGCTCTTCCTTTGTCTTGCTCAAAATCAAGATGTCATCTAAGTACACAATAACAAACTTACCCAAGAATTTCTTCAATACCTCATTCATCAACCTCATGAAAGTACTTGATGTATTAGTTAGTTGAAAAGGCATCACCAACCATTCATACAGTCTGTCATTTGTCTTGAATGTTGTTTTCCACTCATCCCCTTCTCTGATTCTGATAAGATGGTATCCAGTTTTCAAGTCTATCTTTATATAATATTTGGCTCCATTTAAATAATCCATTAGATCATCCATCCTAGGCAAGAGAAATCAATACTAAACTATGATCTTGTTTATTGCTCTAGAGTCAGTACAACCTCTCCATTCTCCATTCTTCTTAGGTTCTAATACTACTAGAACAGCATAAGGGCTCAAAATTTCTCTGGTCAAATGTTTCTTTAATAACTCTTGCACTTGTCTATTCAATTCCTTATTTTCTATTGGTGTCATCCGCTATTTTACCTTGTTAGGCAAATTAGCTCTGAGAATCAAATCCATGTAGTGACTGAGACTTCTCAAAGGTGGTAATCCATCTATTATATTATCTAGAGTGATGTCTCCATGTTCAGTCAGCAACTCTTTTATCTCTTCAAGTTGTTCTTCTTCATTCTTTGGATTTTTAATCTTCTTAGAAACTAAATAAATACACATATTCTCATGTCTTATCCCATCCAATAATTTCCGTCCTTTCACCAAACAAATTCTAGCATTAGTACAAACTTCATTCTTAAGAGGCTCTTCCAAAGGTAAAAATATTTGTTTCATCCTGTTTGCAACAATAGTCTATATGTTCTTTCTTCCATCATCTATTTCTTGTCTATCATACTGCCAAGGTCTACCCAACAAGATATGACATACATCCATAGGCATATTATCATACAAAACTTCATCATGATAAGATCCAATCTTCAATTTTACCAAATATTTTTCACTTACTAGTACCTTATGATCATCATAAATCCATTCTATCTAATAAGGATTAGAGTGCTTCAATCTCTGTAATTATATCTTACTCACCATCTCCTCTGAAACAAGGTTATCTAAACTACCACTATAAATTATAAATTTACAACACTTACTGGCTACTTTACATCTTGTCTTGAATAAATTCTTCCTCTAAAAATGTTCCTTCTTGTCTCCATTGTGACATAATGCTCTCCTCATCAACAATAATTATCCATATTCCGATCTATTAGTTGATATGGTAGCTTCTTCTTCCACCAATGCTACTCTTTTGCAGTCCTTTGTCTTCTTATATTCAAAAGAACGATGTCCTTCTGCTTTGCACTTAAAGAAGGTTCCTTTAAACATCTTTTTATATTGTCTTCTGTCATCCTTTCCATATGCCTTATTGTGGTGACCATCAAGTTCTCTTCTTCGGTAAATTTTTTTGTCATCCCTCTGGTATGAACTACCATCTCTACTAGCTTCATTGTCTTTGTTTTGATCTGCAAAGGATCCTCTCCCTCTGGTATAGGTTCTCCCTCTCTAAAATATTCCTCCTCTACCTCTTTTCTTTTTCTCATGTATTTTATTCAACTTGTCCTCTGCCTTCAGGGAATATTGATAAGCTTCCTCAACACTCTACAATTTGATTAAACTCAGTTCATCTTGTATTGACATCTGTAACTCATTTAAATATCTGGCGACTTGTTCAACATCAACATCAGTGTGTCTGGATCTAATATTCAACTTGTAGAATACTTCAGTATACTCCTTCACACTAGATTCATTTTTCTTCAGGTTTTGCAACTTCCAAAATAGATTCACTTGATAATCGATAGACATGAACTTCGATTACAACTTGTTAACCATCCACTCCCAAGATTTAATCTTTTGTTTACTTCTTCTCTGTCAATCTACATGCAAAGGTTATCACCAAAGATGCATGTCCTTTCAAATTGGTACAATTATATTTCACCTTGATGCCTTCGATAGCATTCTCAAAATCAAAATAGTTTTTTATCTCCGTAATCCAATGGAGCAATTCATTCGAATCTAACCTTGACATCATAATCTGGTGGGTTAAAATGTGGTCTAGTACTTACAATTGTGAAAACCCTTAAGAATATCTCTTCTTTCAGACCAATCACCGGTTTATTTGCTCCTACTTCTCGTACCTCCACTTCTTCATTATCGCTCACATCTTCAACATGTCGACCTCTTCTCTAGGTCATTTCAATAGCGTCCAATCAGGCTGAAATTCCTCTTAACATTTCCATCACAACAGGGTCTACATTTCCACGTGGTCCACTACCTCGAGCATTTCTTCAGGTCATCTTGTTTTTGGACAACTGAGAGGGGGGGTGAATTAATTGTCAATAGATTATAAAACTTTAAGCACTTAAAACCTTTTACCAGAATGTATAAACCAAATATTGGAATAACAGATATATCAATTAAGAACAAACATAAATCATAAACCAAATACCATGCATCCACAACACATAACACCAAGATTTGTACATGGAAAACCTGACAAAGGAAAAAAACATGGTGGAAACCTTACCCACAGTCAGATGATACTTCTACAGTAAGTATGTGATTATAATAAGGGGCATGCACATGTAGGAAGGCACACTGCCTAGAGTGCACTGCTCATTACAAAGGAGCCTCATTGACTATAAGAAATCTCCAGATGATAATCTAGAAAGAGGGGTGAACTAGAAGAATAGCATCTCCTATGCCTGAGTACAATTCTGGTTAATCTTAGTACCGAAGGTGTTAAACCTCTTACAAAAACCCAATTAAATCCCCTATCGTTGACCAAAACCTCTCCATATGATTGCAACTTTATTTGCACACATATAATCCCATGCCTTGATCTACAAAGAGATCTTACATCATATATATTTATATAAAACTTGGACCTAAACAATTAGGTCGGCCACCTATAAGATAATACAACAAATCCATTACATAAACCTGCAAACCAATGATAAGACAAGTTGGCCTAAGACCGAAACAACATTAACTAATCAATAAATCCAACCGGTAATGCATCAGGAGCATCCACCAAGACGTTACACAAACAAGTCCATAACCTAGCAGATTAACATAGGACCTAAAATAGGTCGCCATAAACCAAATGCAACACCACCAATCAACTAAAACATGAACATGATAGCCATCAACATCCTGGAAACCTTCTAGAAGCCACACCAACACCACTTATCAAATCCATCAAAAGATCTTCAGGAAAGGTTTGCTGGTAAAACCCTTATCAGTAACCAAAAGGCTTACTAAAACATATAATAGCTTTTGTATCACCAAATCCCAAACCAATTGAATATGTCACGTATAAGAATCAAATGAATGACCAAAATAAACCAATTCCACCAATCGGAACAAACTGAAGATTGGTCTCCAGATCATCATCACAATTCAACCACTCTACCAAAACCCGGTAGACAACCAAACAAGCTAGTGTTGACATAAATGACAATAAAAATGCAACACATATTCAATTCCTCCATATTGATATCAATCTCCTCCTTTGGTATTGATGGCAACACTGGATGTGAAAAATATCCAAGTGCCAAGAAATACCAAACAAGTCTCCCCCCATGGAAGATAGTCACAATCTCCCACAAATGATATATCAATGAGGCTTTGAACCAATTAACCATCTAAACCAAAATCCCCCTGTGATTGATATCTCTATCAAGTTCTATTTTTCACATGTATATCTCTCCCCCTTTGACATCAATGTCAGAAATCTGACATAAACATCAAAGAAAAACCATTGAACCACACAGCTGACTACTCCCCTTGAGTAGTAGCACCATCACATCAATCCAAAATGAATAATATTTCTAATAAATGCATATTGGACTGATGCCAATCAGCATCACTTAAGTCTTTATTGGAGGGGCAGAGACCCCCAATCTATCTCTTAAGTACTCAAATGATTCCCTCGGCGGAGGTTTAGTGAAGATGTCTGCAATTTTCTCTTTAGTGTTCACATAAAACGGTATGACTTCATTTTATTCTACCTTCTTCAAAAAGTTATACTTGATTGATGGGTAAGTGCACAAAGATGGTGGTCAAAAAGGGGGGTATAAGTGGACACTTTTTTTTTTTTTTTTTCTGAAATCAGGTGAACCTGAACTTGGAGGAAAAATTTGAAAGTCATCCACTCAAGATATGAAGATAATCAAAGAACAAATATTGTAGTACTTTGAATCTAGAATCCAAACTACTAAACGTTTTCAAAATTAGATAAAATTAAGGGGGCCAAATCCTTCGCACATGAAAAAAAACCCTGATTTTTACTAAAAAACATAACATAGTGTCTGACGTGCACATCAAAAAAGTCATACTTATATTTACTATTTTGACAAATCCTTTGGTAGAAATATAGTTAAGAGTGTGAAATAGAAGATGTGTATTTTTTTGTCATTTTTTATTGAGTAATTTTTTTTTTATGATTTTTCCAAAAGAGCACATCCTAAAAATTAGGTACCTGTTCATGCGCGAAGCATAAGTTGCACTAAACAAATTGAAAATACAGTTTTTTTTAAATTGTAAAGAATCAAGTGCACTACAATAATATATAAAGTTTTTTAAATTTGGATAAGTATATCAAAAGTTATTAAAAAAATGGTGAACCTATGTCTGTGAGAACTATGGAGACAATGGTAAAAGAAATTCAATAATAATATGTTATCGTTGTTCAAATTTTTAAAAAAATATATGGTTAAAAAGCTCAAAAAATTGGTGAAAATATGGAGGCAATTTTAGAAATACCCACTTGATGAAGTGTAACCCTGATGATGACAAAGTCGATAAACCAAGTTGATAAAATAAAACACGTCAAAAATGAGAGAAATGGAGGGATATCAAACTTCAAACCATAGCTTTGTCATCCAGGCTTATTTCCAAGCCTAAACAGTCAAAAGTGTGTACGAGGTACTTATGGTATAGAAAGCGCGTATGGGGTACTTATGGTGTAAGAAGTGTGTATGCGCTCATTTTACTATAAACAACGTGTACACGCTATTGTATAATATGATATTGTATATATAATATGTGTATATATATAATATATAATATATAATATTTAAATATAATAATATATAATATTTATATATATATAATAATATATAATATTTATATATATATAATAATATATAATATATTAAGTATATATATACACATATAAATGTATTGTCTCCCCCTCTCAAATGCATACAAGGTGCATCTCTCTCTCTCTCTCTCTCTCTCTCTCTCTCCTTATCCCTTCCTCCATACCCCATCCCTCTCTCTCTCCCCTTCTCCCTTCCTCCATACCCCATCCCTCCCTCTCTCCCTTTATCCCTTCCTCCATACCCCATCCCTCTCTCTCTCCCCTTCTCCCTTCCTCCATACCCCATCCCTCCCTCTCTCCCTTTATCCCTTCCTCCATACCCCATCCCTCTCTCTCTTTCTCTCTCCCCTTCTCCCTTCCTCCATACCCCATCCCTCTTTCTCTTCTTCTCTCCCTCCCTCCCTCCATACCCCACTGCCACTGTGTCTGCACTTCTATAGAAGTAAGTGAATTTATTTCTTGTCTACAACTTCCTCTTTGATTTTTATCATGTATGCTCTCCTAAGAAAATTGTCTGTTGGATTTTTGTGTATGTATTGAATAGGAGGAATAGGGTTTGAAATTGAACCACGAGTGTATTACTGTGACAAACAAGGAAACCTGCAATAATATTCTTCTCGAATATGTTTTTAATGTGTAGAGCAGATATGGAAAATAGTGTCAACAAAGCAACATGATGAGTCAAAGTACCTGCAATATGTTTTTCAGAAGGAAACAACCGGTAGGAATAGAAAGAGGGAGAGTAACCTAGATGATGTCCTGGAGAATGATAGTGGTGGCTATGTGAGAGTTCCCATATTGTTACATAATGCCTGTCACCTAGTAATGTTGCTTATATGGAAATTTACTTAGACAACATCACATTGAGAGCATCAATATCAAGCCCTTCACAAATCCCTTTTTGCATATGAAGACGTGAAAATGATGCAGTACTTGTACTAGTAATAGAGCCACACGAATAAGGTAAGCTCTACCCTAATAGCCTATGTATTTAGTTACTAATGACATCAATTTAAGGGGTAAGTTCTACAGGACTGTGAAACATGTCATATTAGAAATATTTGAAAATGTTAAAAACATTGATATTATATTTTCTGCTTATTAAAATTGCATACAAATTTCAATGGACATGAACATGTTACCATCATGCAATAGTAGGTTACTATTTGCAAATTTATTAATGAAAGAACTTCAAAATATAAAATATTATATAAAATATTTTGGACAATATTTTCAGAGGATCTTATATTACTCATGAATTCATTTTTTCTACTTCATACAAAAGAATGAGATTATGTTGATATCTTTTTGGTTGTAAGATAAAGACTAAGAGATATCTATTCCACCAAAATTGTTTAGAACATGATCATTACCTCATCCTTTATATCATACATTTTGAAATTTGAACCTGAATCAATGACTTAATCAAAAAACATACTATAACCTTCACTAATTATACTCTACTCTACCCAGTGATATTTTAAAATTATTATTATTTCTAAAATGTGATATCTTAAACAATCTAGCAAAAACATGAATAAAAAAGAAAACAAAGTATAGACCAGACAACGATGACACATGCATAAAAGTAATCATCATCAAAAGAGTAATAATTAGTTAAAAGTAATCATCATCAAAAAAGTAATGATTAGAGGTCCACTCATAACAAAATAGGAATACAAGAAGCATGTGGACAACACTTAAAATGCCTGAAAAAGGAAATGAACGAAGCATAAAGCACAACTACAGATGCATCTAAGAAACTGAATCTTATAAATCTATAACAAATTACGAAAAATAAAAATCATAGACATTATGTTTGTACTATCTATAATTGTTGTGGTTTAAGCTTTTAGATTTGAACGTGTTCTTTTTTTCAAATCATACTTCACTTAAATATCCTGCGAGAATAAGGTTTTCAGAAAAAAATTTCTGGGGTATAAAACATTAACTAAAGTGGCTGATAATTTAAACCAGATGATTTAATTTGTAGTCGTTGACAAATGTACGTGAATAAATGCAAGACATTAAAACATTAATCCATTATCCCTTATGCAATGAAGTCACAATGCAAACAATCTGTTTAGCCTAGTGAATGTTGAATACATTCCATTATATTCTATTTTATTTTACTACTATACTTAAATATCCTGCGAGCAAACCAGTATAAACTGTTATCGCTAAGGCCAATACATTGCCGCCAGCCGTGAAGAACATCTCATGCATTATGTGCTTAGAATTGGGAGTTTCAGTGTTATGAGGCTTTAGTTTACAAAGTGGGCATGACCTTTGAAGCAAAATCAATGGATCAACGCTCCGAATCCTTTCGTCATCTTCTGGGATTATGGTTGTTTCTCTTCTGGAAGCCAGAACTAAACCCAAACAGACCAAAATCACAAAAACAATTAGCACTGGCGGTCCGAATACGACCAAAACAAGTAAAAATATAATTTCTGGGGATAGGCTTGTTTCACTTCTATCGGCCCAAAAAAGATCCACAAAAACAGTAAGAATTTGAAGTTCCACCCGGAGCATGAGCAAAACAAATGAAGTTATGATGCACATTCGTATGAATATCTTCAACATCACCAAACCAAGTCGGCTGCTTCTGCCTACGCCTTCGGACTCCACATTTTCCAATCCTAAACCCATGATGTTTTTGCTTTAGTTTATTTAGGACAGCAAGAAAAAGCAATACGACCTATAACTATGTTTCTTGACTCTTTTATATTGGGTTTTCCCTTTTTCCCAAATTAGAAAGAGTCGACCACAACTCAATTTTAATTTAAAAAATATTTTTCTTCATAAAAAGTTGTGTAAAGTTTTGTTTATTTTATTTATTTAAGAAATATTTTAAATTACATTTCTAACAAATAAAATTATTTAATATGATATAAAAGATTTTATATTAACATGAAGTACTATAATTAACTATTTTTAAAATTATTATAAGATGTAAGAATAATTATATTGTTTACATTTCTAACTTATTACACCATCAAATATAATGAAAATGTATTTATTAGCAAAAACCAATTCTTACTAAATCAAAGACTGATTACTCCTCTTCAAAACCAAAGAATTTTGCTTCAAGGCTCCTTTTAAGTTAGGCCTTGATCATGTTGGAACTATTGAGTGCTCTAAGAAGATGTTTCATGAGGGGTCTTCACTAGTAATGTTAACTAGACAATTATAATATATGTGCAAGTTATATTTTTCCCTAAATTGTAAAAACTTGGAAGATATAAAAAGATGTACATTCAAACATTCATACACATTTATATGTAAGAAAAATCTAAAGAGTCAAATGTTTCTATAAAAGAATTAATCTATTCTAAGAGATGATTTAGAGAAATGAGAAATGGAACAGTGTAGAAAGAGGTTTGAACTAAATCTAAACTAT
The DNA here is from genome assembly GCF_030272615.1 of Cryptomeria japonica. Lineage (NCBI taxonomy): Eukaryota > Viridiplantae > Streptophyta > Pinopsida > Cupressales > Cupressaceae > Cryptomeria > Cryptomeria japonica. Next base: position 376,715,383 of record NC_081411.1, on the reverse strand, counting down.
TAGAACAATTGATAATAATTGTTTACTCATTTAAGCTAGAAGATTAGATGGAATCAAGCGAACCAATACCATATCAACTATCATTATCACAATCAAGTGTAGCTTTAGTACAATTGTCTAAGGAAAATCAAAGAAAATATTTTAAATATTATCAAATCAAATATTGTAATCACACAAAAAATTGGGATAAGATCTTTTGTAGTCACATTTAATTACCATTCCTCATTTTTATCCACTCTAAAATAAGTAAATCAAAACATATCAAAGTTGTCATCATCAAAAAAATAATTCCAATCTAAAGAAAGCATCATCACTTTATATTAGTGGATTTAAATACTTATACAAACTCTATAGTCATCACACACTAAGTTTTTTAATGTATTTGTTCATGACACAAAATGTTGTTTTAACCCCTTAACCTATATATGTAGAGAAAAGCATAAAATTTGGGGATCCAATAATCTGGGAATTGGATATGACAACTTAATCTAAAATTGATTGATTAAAATAGTAATAGTGACTACAAGTTATTAATCCCTTGTCTAAAGGACCAAGGAAAAACCTGGCTCAACAACTTTTTCTTTGAAATAATTATGAGGAAAACTAAAGATATGACAATGACGTGTTGCATCTACACTAGAATGTGGAAACATGTGTCACAAAGTAGTAGAACATCGAAGAACAACTATAAAAGACCTCACAAGGTAACATGAGTTGGGTAGGTGGGGGTGGGGTTATAAGAGACTCAAGTGCTAATAGGATCCTAGCCTATGTGACTAACCTTGGGGTTCAAACCTCAAGCTTTGTGGAGGTGACACAATCTATGATGTAACTGTAATAGAAAAAGATACAGGTTACAAACAAATAATCATTGAAGGTGATTAAAACCATTTTGTTGCTAAAAAATGAAGCTAAACCTAATTGGAAATGTGAACACATCATCACCAAATAATCCTTTCGTCATCTTCTGGGATTATGGTTGTTTCCCTTCTGGAAGCCAAAACTAAACCCAAACAGACCAAAATCACAAAAACAATTAGCACTGGCGGTCCGAATACGACCAAGACAAGTAAAAATATATTTTCTGGGGATAGGCTTTTTTCACTTCTATCGGCCCAAAAAAGATCCACAAAAATAGTAAGAATTTGAAGTTCCACCCGGAGCATGAGCAAAACAAATGAAGTTATGATGCACATTCGTATGAATATCTTCAACATCACCAAACCAAGTCGGCTGCTTCTGCCTATGCCTTCGGACTCTACATTTTCCAATCCTAAACCCATGATGTTTTTGCTTCAGTTTATTTAGGACAGCAAGAAAAAGCAATACGGCCTATAACTATGTTTCTTGACTCTTTTATATTGGGTTTTCCCTTTTTCCCAATTAGAAAGAGTCGGCCACAACTCAATTTTAATTTAAAAAATATTTTTCTTCATAAAATATTGTGTAAAGTTTTGTTTATTTTATTTATTTAAGAAATATTTTAAATTACATTTCTAACAAATAAATTATTTAATATGATATAAAAGATTTTATATTAACATGAAGTACTATAATTAACTATTTTTAAAATTATTTAGGACAGCAAGAAAAAGCAATACGACCTATAACTATGTTTCTTCACTCTTTTATATTAGGTTTTCCCTTTTTCCCAATTAGAAAGCGTCGGCCACAACTCAATTCTAATTTAAAAATATATTTTTCTTCATAAAAAATTGTGTAAAGTTTTGCTTATTTTATTTATTTAAGAAATATTTTAAATTACATTTCTAACAAATAAAATTATTTAATATGATATAAAAGCTTTTATATTAACTTGAAGTATTATAATTAACTATTTTTTAAATTATTATAACATATAAGAATAATTATATTGTTTACATTTCTAACTTATTACACCATCAAATATAATGAAAATGTATTTACTAGCAAAAAAATAATTCTTAGTAAATCAAAGACCGATTACTCCTCTTGAAAATCAAAGAATTTTGCTTAAAGGTTCCTTTTAAGTTAGGCCTTGATCATGTTGGAACTACTGAGTGCTCTAAGAAGATGTTTCATGAGGGGTCTTCACTAGTAATGTTAACTATACAGTGATAATATATGTGCAAGTTATACTTTTCCCTAAATTGTAAAAACTTGGAAGATCTAAAAAGATGTAGATTCAAACATTCATACACATTTATATGTAAGAAAAAGCTAAACATTCAAATGTTTCTATAGAATAATTAATCTATTCTAAGAGATGATTTAGAGAAATGAGAAATGGAACAATGTAGAAAGAGGTTTGAACTAAATCTAAAATATTAGAACAATTGATAGTAATTGTTTACTCATTTAAGCTAGAAGATTAGATGGAATCAAGCGAACCAATACCATATCAACTATCATTATCACAATCAATTGTAGCTTTAGTGCAATTGTCTAAGGAAAATCAAAGAAAATATTTTAAATATTATCAAATCAAAATATTGTAATCACATAAAAAATTGGGACAAGATCTTTTGTAATCACATTTAATTACCATTCCACAAATTTATCCATTCTAAAATAGTAAATCAAAACATATCAAAGTTGCCATCATCAAAAAAATAATTCCAATCTAAAGAAATCATCTTCACTTTACATTAGTGGATTTCAATACTTATACAAACTCTATAGTCATCACACACTAGGTTTTTTAATGTATTTGTTCTTGACACAAAATGTTGTTTTAACCCCTTAACCTATATATGTAGAGAAAAACATAAAATTTGGGGATCCAATAATCTGGGAATTGGATATGACAACTTAATCTAAAATTGATTGATTAAAATAGTAATAGTGACTACAAGTTATTAATCCCTTGTCTAAAGGACCAAGGAAAAACCTAGCTCAACAACTTTTTCTTTGAAATAATTATGAGGAAAACTAAAGATATGACAATGACGTGTTGCATCTACACTAGAATGTGGAAACATGTGTCACAAAGTAGTAGAACATCGAAGAACAACTATAAAAGACCTCACAAGGTAACATGAGTTGGGTAGGTGGGGGTGGGGTTATAAGAGACTCAAGTGCTAATAGGATCCTAGCCTATGTGACTAACCTTGGGGTTCAAACCTCAAGCTTTGTGGAGGTGACAACAATCTATGATGTAACTGTAATAGAAAAAGATACAGGTTACAAACAAATAATCATTGAAGGTGATTAAAACCATTTTGTTGCTAAAAAATGAAGCTAAACCTAATTGGAAATTTGAACACATTATCACCAAATGCCTTGATATCCTCCCTAGGATTGGCCATGCAAGAATTGGTCATATGTGTAGGGAAGGTAATAAATCGACAAACAAGCTAGCTAATAATGTCTTCTTAACTAATCATATTAAAATATGGACATATTTGCATGAAATTCCTGCTAAGATGTGTGTCACTATCTTTGCTAACATAAGTACTAATGATGTAAAATAATCCCAAGATCATCTTTTTATTTCCTATCATAGCCATCTTATCTGCCAATCATTTATTGTTTAGGTGGTAGGCTTTTAATTTAGCATTAGATGCACATTCCCCAATTCTAACCCATGTTGTCCCTTTCTTACTTTTGGTTTGCAAATTCCTTCTATGGTTTTTGCCTCTAGTTTTGCTATGATAGCTATGGGTGGAGACCTTATTCAAATAGATTTGGACAACTAGGATTATTTCAAGAACAATACAAAGTTGTGGATGAAAATGGTGAAGGGAAACCTTGCAAACTATGTGGAAGGGATGCAAGATTTTGACGTATCCCTCTTTAAAAAATTTGCTGGGTCTTAAGAGAAAACTGAAGTTAAAATTGGGGGCAAGGTTTTTATAGTATTAACAAAGATTATCACTATTGTTACTAGCTTATCCCTGGCTAGAGTGACTTTCCCCAAAAATATGGAGGGGGCCAATAAAGATTATTTCAAGAGGTTTCTTAAACCAAGTGAAGGTGTCTTTGTTACAACAAAGAAGACCTATATTGGGTTTGAAAAGATGCACATGAGGTTCAAACACTTCCACACCCAACTCTTTCCCATATTGAACCATCTCAAGTATGGCATTAAAATAAAGTTCTTGTTCTAGGTTTGTTCCTCTTTATCCCATTCAGTTGTTTCAACTAAAGCCAATAATACTCTCCCTCTTCATTGAGGCTTAATTTTGAGGCTTTATAAATTTTATTTGGCTTTGACCCCATCTATTAGGTACCCATTAATTTCCTTTGGCCCCATGTCTAACTCTAACTTGGTTGTGTAGCTTTCTAAAACCCATGTTTCAAAGATTGACCCAAATTTGGCCTACTTATCTAAGACTAAATTTTTCCGTAGCCAATTCAACCCTCTTCATGGGGCCAAATAGAAAAACCCCCTACTCCCCCTTCCATGAAAGTTGATTTTGTGGACTCTGAGGAGGAAGAGGATTCCAAGAATTTCGACACTTCTTCATCCAAAATTTTAGATTGGTCTCTAGTTGGTTTCGAGGAGAAATTCCCCTTCACCCCTTGTTAGGTCCCCCTTCCCTTGTCCATGGTTTTCTACTCTCAATCTTGATTCCCCTACTTCGGTAGATAAAGTAAATAGGTTGTTTGAGGTAGTTAATGGACAAGGTGCAGTCATTTGTTTTCTCCTCTCCTAATTGATTATGGCCAAGAAGAAGGTCAACAAGATGGAAGCAGTGGTGATGACAAAGCTAGAGGCTCATGGTGATAGCTGAGCTTTGCAAGAAAAAGATGAGAGTTTAGAAGGCTACCAATAACATGGGAGGAAAAATATAAAATTTTAGAGACTATAGAGGATAAGCTTAAGGATATCAATACAAATATTAATTAGAGGGATGAGAGAAAATACATGGTTAACCTAAAGGAAAATCACAAGGAATTGAAAAGAAAAGTTGAGGAGTTGACTACTCTGAGCAAGAAAATGGCGATTAAGAATTCTAACTCTTTAGATGAAATCTAGGAGGAGACTAAATGAAGTAAGGTAAAGAGCTAGATACATCTATATTCTCCTTCTAAGAAATTGATTCCCCTCACCTCTATTGTCAAGGCTATTCTAGATTTTTTGGCTTTTTCATCTAGGAAAGATTCCAACAAATTACTGTCTTTTTTCTGATAAAGTTAAGATTTATGCTGTGAATGACAAGATGATAACGCCTCCACCTAGTAGTCCATTCAATTATGTCTATGGTAGGTGGTTGATTGGGTGTGTGCAATAATTTTGGTTCACTTTTTGGCCAAAAAAGTGGAAGTGAATTCCCTATTTTTTAGACTTTGCCTCATTTGACTTAAATATTTAAAGAACTTAGAAATTAAATCTTCGAAAAATTAAGTACTATGAAATGTAGCACTTGTATTCTAGTTTCCAAATATGTAATTTTGTTTAATACCTTGATAATAGAAATTGACCTTCAAAAGGGATTTCTAAAAACCATTGTTTAAAAATACTTGTTTCAGGACCACATCGTGCATGTATATGACCACCACTTTTTGACACAATAAAAGTTTTTTTTAACCCTTTTGGGAACAGATTTGTAAGACACCAAAGATTGATGAGTATATTTTTTTGTAATTTTTTTTGAATATTTTTTTTATTAATTTTCTATTAGTTGCATCTGCTGTTTGAAAAAACCCTTGTGCACGAGCACCAAAATTTGACGTAAACTTTTCATTTTTTATTTTTTATTTTTTTTAACATTGAAAACAATTCTATGTATAATGATGTCATCTAATTTTTTTTCAAAAAAACATTAAAAAAAGTTATTAAATAAATAAGAAAACTTGATATTTCAAGTTTATGGACCAAATCTAGTACAAATTAATTAAAAAAAACTTTAAAAAGAACTATATATTTGGAATCTACACAATATAATCTCTAATTGGTTTTAATTTATTCAGATAATTCTATAAAATTGGGTAGCAAATATGGCACAATCATGGATAGGAGAGTCCTCAAAGAGAACAATTTGATCATGTAGCAAATGAAACACAACACAAACTACTAAATGCGATTGTGGCAATGCAAAGTCAAACTTATATTATATTAAGAAATTTGAGTACAAGCTAGCCATCAACATCCAAGTTTACAGATTTGGCACACAAGCCTAACTACAAAACATACAACATTTGAGCTGAAGCAAGGATGCGAGCCAAAGCTAGCTCTGAATCTCCTAATCTTTTCATGAGTTCTCTATATTCTATGTACTACTTTTATATGATTAATTACATTGATTTATATTAAATTCATAGCTCTAGAATGATCTGTGTCAGTCCAAGATGGAGCAATTGCCGATGAATAAAGATGTAAAGTGTAGAACAAATTCAACCTTCGCCAAAAAAAATTCCTCCAGAAACAACAAAGAATGATGTGTGGACCTAAGAAAAAGGTCAGCCATAAGAAGGAACATTGGAAGCAACTAAATTAAGCTCTACAGGCTACGAAAATGATCTACAAGATTCTCCATTAACAAAATAGGTCCAAGGGGCTCCGGTGCTCTGATTAGCAAAACTAGCACATATTCTGGAAGTGATAACTTGCTGGAAAAAGATCCAAATTTTTTGTGAGCTTAGGATAAGATAGATGAACATTTCCACCAACCAAAATCCAGCTCCACAAGATCTGGTGAACAAATGTGGCAAAATGAATGAAATGTTGAAACTGCAAGCCGAACTGAACAAAATAAACAATAGAAAAACAAACTAGAATGTAAATGGTTTTGGGTGATGCAAGATTTCCAAGAACTAGGGATTCTCTTGCATCGGACATCTAAGTTGATGAAAAGTGAGCCCTTCACTTTGTAAGGACTAGAGGAAAACCAAGATGGTCAAACATGAGTAGTCTTCAACTGGTCTTCCCTTCCACTTCACAAGATACTCCAGCTATATTATGTGCCTCGGGTGGTATGCCAATTATATCATCCAAAATGTCTTCAATCTGGTCTAGTACCCTCTGGGGCATCTTCTTTTCCAAGTTTGCTACATTATCTTCACTAAATTATGCCTCATGATATTGATGTAGGTTTGCAATGTTGAATATAGGTGAAATACCCAATGTATCAGGTAACTCCACTTCATATGCATTTCTGGAAGTAAATTTCCTCAAGATCTTACAAGGTCCAAACTTCCTCATCTACAACTTGTTATATGTACAAGATGGGAATATTTATTTTCTCAAAAACACCATCACTTCATTTGTAACTTCAAATTCCTTTTATCTCCTCTTTTCATCTGCTTTCTCCTTATACTTACTATTCATTTCCTCCAAATATTGTTGGACTTGATTATGTATTATCTTCATATGTTCTGCAAATTCTTCCACTCTTGTGCTCCTTTTATCCTCATTACCAATGTTTCTTAACTCTGATATGTCTCTAGGGTGTACTCCTATAATAATATCAAAGGGTGGTCTTTTGGTACTCTTGTTCACTGAATTGTTTTAGGGAAACTCTGCTTGTGTGAGAACTAAGTCCCAACTCCTAGTTTTCTCTCCAACTAAGCATCTCAACAAATTTACCAAATGCCTATTTACTACTTTCTATCTATAAATCTATGGGTTAAAAGTAGAACTAAATTCTAAATCTATCTTAATCTTCTTCCAATGTTTTCTCCAAAAATATGCAACAAATTTAGTGTCTCTTCAAAAAACTATGCTCTTAGGTAATCCATGTAGTCTCACCTTGAAAAATAGGTAAGCTATATGCATGACATTCGTTGTCTTCTTACAGGGTATGAAATGTGTCATCTTTGAGAATCTATCCACCACCACAAATATAGAATCATTTACTCTTTGTTTCTTAGGCAATCCTAGTATAAAGTCCACTCTTATGTCCTCCCAAGGCCTCTCCAGAACTATCAAAGGCTTATGCAATCTAACATTCAGACTGGTACCTTTTGCAAGTTGAAAAATTCTATAGCTTTGAACAAATTTCCTAACATCCTTATGAAACTGAGGCCAAAACTAATTCTCACTAACCATGGCTATTGTCTCATCAACACCAAAGTAACCTGCTAGTCCTGCACTATGCTTCTCTTTTATCAAATTCTCCCTCATAGAGATCCTAGGTATACACAACTAGATTCTTCTAAATAAAATCTCACCTTGAATGAAATAATCTTGCCACCATAACAAGTTCCTTACAAACCTTCCAAGGCTTTGCAAAATCAAGGTCATTCTAATACGAGTTCTTCATTTCCTCAAAGCCCAATACCTCCACTCTCATCTCTATCAACAAGTTCCTCCTTTTACTCAAGGCATCATCAACCTTATTTTACTTCCCACTTTTATGATTCAAAATAAAGGTATAGCTCTATAATAATTCCACCCATCTTATATGTCTTTGATTCAACTTACCTTGACTATTCAAGTATTGCAAAGCTTGATGATTAGTATAGAACAAAAACTCTTTAGGTAGTAAATAATGTCTCCACTTCTTCAATGCTTGGATTATTCCATAAAACTCTTGATCTTACACAAAATATCTCTTTCTGGAACCATTCAATTTTTCACCGAAATAAGATACTGGTCTTCCTTCTTGACTCAATACTGCTCCAATTGCATTCCCACTTGCATCACAGTCCACTTTAAATACATTGCTAAAATCTAGTAAATCCAACACAAGATACTTTGTCACCTTCTTTTTCAATAACTCAAAACTCTTATTTGCTCCAAATGTCCACTTTAAAAATCCTTCCTATCTCCTCTCATTGTTTCAGTCATAGGGCTACAAATCGAACTAAAATTTCTAATGAACTTTTGATAGAAACTAGCAAACCCATGAAATGATCTTACCTCCCCTATGCTTTCTGGTGTAGGCCATTCAATAATTGATCTTACCTTTTCAAGATCCATCTTTAATCCATCTTTAGATATCACAAGTCCCAAATAGGCTATCTCTTCCTTAATAAAATTGTGCACTTTTTAATGTTTATCGACAACTTCTCTTCTCTCAACCTCTCCACAACTTGTCTCAAATGCAACATATGTTCTTCCTTTGTCTTACTCAAAATCAAGATGTTATCTAAGTACACAATAACAAACTTACCCAATAATTTCTTCAATACCTCATTCATCAACCTCATGAAAATACTCGGTGTATTAGTCAGTTGAAAAGGCATCACCAACCATTCATACAGTCTGTCATTTGTCTTGAATGTTGTTTTCCACTCATCCCCTTCTCTGATTCTAATATGATGGTATCCACTTTTCAAGTCTATCTTTGTATAATATTTGGCTCCATTTAAATAATCCATTAGGTCATCCATCCTAGGCAAGAGAAATCGATACTTCACTATGATCTTGTTTATTGCTCTAGAGTTAGTACACCCTCTTTATTCTCCATTCTTCTTAGGTTCTAATACTACTAGAACAACATAAGGGCTCAAAATTTCTCTGATCAAATCTTTTTTTAATAACTTTTGCACTTGTATATTCAATTCCTCATTTTTAATTGGTGTCATCCATTATTCTACCTTGTTAGGCAAACTAGGTCCGAGAATCAAGTCCATACAGTGACTGAGACTTCTCACAGGTGGTAATCCATCAATTATATTATCTGAAGTGATCTCTGCATGTTTAGTCAACAACTCTTTTATCTCTTCTGGTTCTTCTTCTTCATTCTTTGGATTTTTAATCTTCTTAGAAACTAAAGCAAAATACATTTTCTCATGTCTTATCCCATCCAAGAATTTCTTTCCACCCACCAAACAAATTTTAGCATTAGTAGAAACTTCACTCTTAAGAGGCTCTTCCAAAGGTAACAATATGTGTTTCATCATGTTTGTAACAATAGTCTATATGTTCTTTCTTCCATCATGTATTGCTTGTCTATCATACTGCCAAGTTCTACCCAACAAGATATGACATACATCCATAGGCATAATATCATACAAAAATTCATCATGATAAGATCCAATCTTCAATTTTTCCAATTTTTTTTCACTTACTAGTACCTTATGATCATCATAAATCCATGCTATCTGATAAGGATTTCAATCTCTCTAATTATATCTTAGTCACCATCTCCTCTGAAATAAGGTTATCTAAGCTACCACTATAAATTATAACTTTACAACACTTAATGGCTACTTTACATCTTGTCTTGAATAAATTCTTCCTCTAAAAGTGTTCCTTCTTGTCTCCATTGTGACATAATGCTCTCCTCATCAACAATAATTATCCATATTCTAGTCTATTAGTTTATACGGTAGCTTCTTCTTCCACCAATGCTTCTCTTTTGCGGTCCTTTGTCTTCTTACATTCAAAAGCACGATGTCCTTCTCCTTTGCACTTAAAGAAGGTCCCCTTAAACATCTTTTATCTTGTCTTTTGTCTTCCTTTCCATATGCCTTATTCTGGTGACCATCAGGTTCTCTTCTTCGGTAAATTTTTTTGTCATCCCTCTGGTATGAAATAGCATCTCTACTAGCTTCATTGTCTTTGTTTTGATTCGCAAAGGATCCTCTCCCTCTGGTATAGGTTCTTCCTCCCTAAAATCTTCCTCCTCTACCTCTTTTCTTTTTCTCATGTATTTTATTCAACTTGTCCTCTACCTTCAGGGAATATTGATAAGCTTCCTCAACACTCTAAAATTTGATTAAACTCAGTTCATCTTGTATTGACATCTGTAACCCATTCAAATATCTAGTGACTTCTTCAACCTCAACATTAGTGTGTCCGGATCTAATATTCAACTTGTAGAATACTTCAGTATACTCCTTCACACTAGATTCCTTTTTCTTCAATTTCTGTAACTTCCAAAATAGATTCACTTGATAATCGATAGGCATGAACTTCGATTACAACTTGTTAACCATACACTCCCAAGATTTAATCTTTTGTTTACTTCTTCTCTTTCAATCTGTGTACAAATGTTCTCACCAAAGATGCATGTCCTTTCAAATTGGTACAAGTATATTTCACCTTGATGTCTTCTCTAGCGTTCTCAAAATCAAAATACTTTTTCATCTTCGTAATCCAATGGAGCAATTCATTTGAATCTAACTTGACATCATAATCTAGTGGGTTAAAATATGGTTTGGTATTCACTCTTGTCCAAACCCGTAAGAATCTCTCTTCTTTCAAACCAATCACCGGTTGATTTGCTCCTACTTCTCCTACCTTCGCTTCTTCTTCATTATCACTCACATCTTCAACATGTCGACCTCTTCGCTGGGTCATTTCAATAGCATCCAATCGGGCTGAAATTCCTCTCAACATTTCCATCACAACAGGGTCTACATTTCCACACACTCCACCAAATTATAAAACTTTAAGAACTTAAAACCTTTTACCAGAATCTATAAACCAAATACTGGAATAGTAGATATATCAATTAAGAACAAACATAAATCATAAACCAAATACCATGCATCCACAACACATAACACCAAGATTTGTACATGGAAAACCTGGTAAAGGGAAAAAACATGGCGGGAAACCTTACCCATAGTCAGATGATACTTCTGCAGTAAGTATATGATTATAATATGGGGCATGCACATGCAAGAAGGAACTCTACCTGGAGTGCACTTCTCATCACAAAGGAGCCTCACTGACTATAAGAAATCTCCAAATGATAATCCAAAAAGAGGGGTGAACTACAAGAATATAATCTCCTATGCTTGAGTACAATTCTGGTTAATGTCAATACCGGAGGTCTTAAACCTCTTACAAAAACCCAATTAGATCCCCTATGATTGACCAAAACATATCCATATGATTACGACTTTATTCACACACATATAATCCCATAACCATCCCATGCCTTGATCTACAAAGAGATCTTACATCACATATATATGATGGACCTAAACAATTAGGTCGGCCACCTATAAGATAATACAGTAAATCCATTACCTAAACCCACAAACCAATGATAAGCCAAGTTGGCCTAAGACTGAAACAACATTAACTAATCAATAAATCCAACTGGCAATGCATCGGGAGCATCCAACAAGACGTTACACAAACAAGTCCATGACCTAGCAGATTAACATAGGACCCAAAATAGGTCACCATAAACCAAATGCAATACCACCAATCAACTAAAACACAAACATGATAGCCATCAACATCCTGGAAACCTTCTAGAAGCCACACCAACACCACTTATCGAATCCATCAAAAGATCTTCAGCAAAGCTTTGCTGGTAAAACCCTTACTAGTAACCAAAAGGCTTACTAAAACATATGATAGCTTTTGGATCACCAAATCCCAAACCAACTGAATGTGACACATATCAGAGTCACATGAATGACCAAACTAAACCAATTCCACCAATTGGAACAAACCAAAGATTGGTCTCCTGATCATCATCATAATTCAACCACTCTACCAAAACCCGGTAGATAACCAAACAAGCTAGTGTTGACATCAATGACAATAAAAATGCAACACATAATGAATTCCTCCATATTTCTAACCATCTCCTCCTTTGGCATTGATGGCAACACTAGATGTGAAAAATATCCAAGTGCCAAGAAATACCAAACAAGTCTCCCCCAATGGAAGATAGTCACAATCTCCCACAAATGATATATGAATGAGGCTTTGAACCAACTAACCATCTAAACCAAAACCCCCCTATGACTGATATCTCTATTAAGCTCTATTTTTCACATGTATATCTCTCCCCCTTTGACATCAATGCCAAAAATCTGACATAAACATCAAAGAAAAACCATTGAACCACACAATTGATTACTCCCTTTGAGTAGTAGCACCATCACATCAATCCAGAATGAATATTATTTCAAATAAATGCATATTGGATTGATGCCAATCAACATCACTTAAGTCTTTATCGGAGGGGCAAAATCCCCCAATCTATCTCTTAACTACTCAAATGATTCCCTCAACGACAGGATATAATGATCACCGAAACTTGGAATGGCATGGAAAACACTTGGTAAGGTCGAAGACATCGTTTGGACATCTTGTCTTGAAGAATTTGTTATTGGTATATTCATATTTTCATATTTGCTATTACCGACAAATAGGTCCAGGTTATGCACCGGTAGGTTTATCTTTTCCAGATCAGCATGACACGCCATGGAGATGATTAATTACTATTGTAAATGCATTAAGCCGACATGTTGAATCAGTTATTGCATCGGTTATAAATTGAAGATGTCTGCAATTTTCTCTTTAGTGTTCACATAAAACAATATGACTTCATTTTCTTCTACCTTCTTCAAAAATTTATACTTGATTGATGGGTAAGTGCACAAAGATGGTGGTAAAAAAGGGGGGTATAAGTGGACACTTTTCTTTTGAAATCAGGTGAACCTGAACTTGGAGGCAAAATTTGAAAGTTACCCACTCAATATATGAAGATAATCAAAGAACAAATATTGTAGTACTTTGAATATAGTTTCCAAACTACTAAACTTTTTCAAAATTGGATAAGATTAAGGGGGTCAAATCCTTCGTGCATGAAAAACAGACCTTGATTTTTCAGAAAAACATAAAATAGTGTCTGACATGCACATCAAAAAAGTCATAGTTAGATTTAGTATTTTGACAAATCCTTTGGGAGAAAGATAGTTAAGTGTGCATTAAGGATCTTGTAATTGAAGGGGATTCGATGGTAACCAGCCAATGTGTTATGAAGAAGAAATCTAACTGTTGGAAATTACAATATGTTCTGGAGTTAATTTTACAACAGTTGGCTTTCTTTGATTCTTTCTTGATCACTCATTGCTTCAGAGAAATTAATAAAATAGTGGATTATTTGGCAAAATTAGCCATTGACATTAATGCAAATTTGCGAGATATAAATATGGAAGAGATTTCGCCTTCCCTTTTGAAACATTTGCAATAAGTCTTCTTGGTTTTTCCTAAGTATGATATCATAATTTTTTTTTAGTACCCTTATGCCTTGAGAGGTAAGCATGTTTGGTGTATATGCGCAAGTGGTAAGTATGCTTAGTAGGCAACTCCTAGTTGGTTGTTAAGTATGTTTATGATCTGTCATAGGCAGTAAGGATGGGTACCTGTTATGGTATTAAGGTGGCGCCCTATCAGCAGTTATGATCCGGCATGTTTATCTACTCTGTTCTCGCACGAGTGTTTTACAGGTTTTATTGTTATATGCAGTATGTAGGGAATGTGTTTGGGTTGTGATCAGTCACGGTTTTTTATGCTATCATTATGGTGCAGTAAGTAGTATTGTTATGTGGCATTGGCTGGGATACGAAGTACTATTTTCTCTTACCGCCACCATCATACAAAGTCATTCATTTATGTGTTATCTTGTATGAGCATTAATCTTGATTTATGTGGCTTTACTTGTAATCATGAAGTAGCATTATTTGATCGACTCATGTTTTTGGTGGCTGTTTCTTTAAAAGCTAATATCTCAACACAATAGTAAACATTTGAATTGTTCTTGTTGGGTTCTATTCATATGTCGAGTGCTATTACTTCTTCAAGATATAGGGTCATTGTCGAATGTCAGATTGACGGGGATAATGAGGTTCCAAGTAATAATTTTGAAATGCCTGAGCAAGTGTTTTGTTTGCTTACTCCTCAGGTGGATTTTGAGGTTTGTAGGTTGCTGGGAACTCTCTACTTGCAGTCTGGTCATTCCTTTTCTAGCTATGAGATTTTGTCTTGATTTCTTACTGTTTGCCATGACATTTTGCTTGATAAGGATTTACTCCAACTCTTGGTTCATGTGTTTATCCCTCCCTTGATTTGCTTCTGGGAGCTTGTTAGGTCTGCGTTGGATAATTATCATTTTGAGTTGGGCTCTTTTTATTATGGGGGCTTTCTTCCTCGTTCTGATCTGTTGGATAATGGGAGGTGTGGGGTTTTATTGTTTGAGATGAGAATGGGGTTATTATGTGACAGATTGGGGGACACTTTGTATGCTTTTGAAACCTTGCTAGAATCGGTTCCCTCATAGTTTATGGATAAAGCATTGGTGGTGCTTATGGGTTTACATTCTCTACTATCTTTTGGTTTTTTGGCCTCAACTCCTCCATGGCTGGAATTTCCCTTGCAAATCATTCCTCCTTCAAGCATGGATAGAGAGCCCCCTATTGAGAGCTCAATTTCTTGGTTTTAGATTTAACTTTGTTTGTAGATATGTTGATGTCTTTTTTATGCAAGGTTCTAATCGGTTGATATGTTTGAATTTTGGTGAGGTTGGGAAGCCTTGATGCTACAAACCTCCTCTACAAATCACATCTCATGATTTTTTGGGTCATGTGGATAATGATATGTATATCTTTGAAAGCCATGTAATGGGAGGGTGACCAAAATCAGATATGTAATTGGGTATATGGGGTTTTTTAATTTTTTTCTTTTTCGGCCACCACCGAAGGTTTTCTTGCGGGTTATTTCCTGTCGGTATGCCCTCTGAACCCATTTGTATCAAAATTCAATATTAATAAAATATCATTTAGTAGCTTGCCCACTTTTATCAAAAAAAAAAAAAAAAAAGATAGTTAAGAGTGAGCACTAGAAGATGTGTATTGTTTTATAATTTTTTGTTGAGTATTTTGTTTTTTATGATTTTTCCAATCGAGCATATCTTGAAAATTAGGTACCTGTTTCTGCATGAAGCATAAGTTACACTAAACAAATCGAAAATACATTTTTTTTTTAAATTATAAAGAATCAAGCTCACTACAATAATATATAAAGTTTTTTAAATTTGGATAAGTATATCAAAAGTTATTAAAAAAATGGTGCACCTATCTCTGTGAGAACTATGGAGACACTGGTAAAATAAATTCAATAATAATATGTTATTGTTGTTCAAATTTTAAAAAAAATATATGGTTAGAAAGCTTAGAAGATGGGTGAAAATATGGTAGTAATTTTAGAAATACCCACTTGATGAAGTGTAAACCTGATGATGACAAAGTCGATAAACCAAGTTGATAAAATAAAGCACGTCAAAAATGAGAGAAATGGAGGGAAATCAAACTTCCAAACCTTAGCTTTGTCATCTTGGCCTATTTCCAAGCCTAAACAGTCAAAAGCATGTATGGGGTACTTATGGTATAGAAAGCGCGTAGGGCTACTTATTGTTGGGTTGATGATAATTGTAATGTATTCATCATTTATTGTCATTGATGAAACACTCACACACAAATATGATTACATTGACTACCGGTGTAACTTCAATTGGTTTACACTACCAACCATTATGTTTAAGGTCTATCTCTAACCGGTACTTTGTGTCAATCGGTATGTGCCTAAGAGATAACTTGTGATTACACCAAGTTGGCATAAAAATGAAGATAAACTTGAAGATGAAGATCAAGTGGAAGATTCTAGGACAATGATTCAGTAGTTTTATTCCAACCGGTATTGACTGCTCTAATCAGCATCTGATTTTGTGATGTGTTACCAGCACTGTTTGTTTGGTAGTCATTTTTGTGATGAGTTATGTTTAAATGTCTAGATACACTGCACCTAGGAAATTATGTTCCTATGGCCAACATAAGATCTAAATGTCTATTTAAAGACATCTTAGTGAATCATTTCATGAGAGATGAAAAAGAAAGAACAAATATAGAAGAGCTGATCTATGCGAATACTTTTGCTGAAGAGAGATAAGTGTTTAGATGGAGAGCAGTGTTGAATGTACTTAGAATGATCTAATCAAGCAAGTTTTGTGCTACTCAGAACAGATCAAATCTTTCTTGTTGTTTTCTAATCATTACAACAGAATAAAATCCCCTAACCGAGTAAGCTCTAACAAGCTTCATTATACAAATCCTCTAACAAGGTGATCCATTAGTTTGGATTCTAAAATCCTCCAACAAGGTTACTCTTAACAGGGTATAAGCTTCTAATCAAGCTTGGGATCTCTAATAAGATTTGCTCCTAGTAGAGCTATTTTTAAGACCTTAACCGGTTAGTTTTCTATTACTGCAGATAGTTAACTTTTGAGTTCCATCTCACCGTAGTTTTTACCTATTTGGGTTTTCCACGTATAAACACTTGTGTTATGGTGGATGTTCTACTTTCTGTGGATTTTATTATTTCATTTTGGATAGCATGTATTTTTTTCAAATTCTTAGTTAAGTTCATCTACTAGTTAGTGTTTAAAGTTGTGTCTATTTTGGTGTCACTGATTCACTCCCCCTCTTAGTTCTTTTCAAGACAATCAATTGGTATCAAAGCCTAACTTATTTGAAGCCTAACCGCTTGCAAGGAAATCTTTAAACTACCATGGGGGATAGAAGTTACTTCGAGATCATTAGAGAGCTAGATGCTAGCAGAAACAAGATTGAATCCCTTAGGGGCAAACTAAAAGTTTCTTAAACCAAAAGGAGAGAGTTATCTGAAAAACTATTAGAAATATCTGATAACAGTTCTTCAGATGAAGCAAATATCGATGCTATAGCAGAAGAAGTTGAAAATTTGCAGGGTGAGAAACTGAATCTAAGAAGAGAGCTAGAAGGTCTCACTATTTGCATGAGTCAGGAACTAGAAGCCAGAAGAGATGCTGAAGATCTTATCAAGGTAAGAGATCAGGAAATCATAAAGATCAAATGGGAAAAACATACTATACATGAGGACTTAATTGTTGAAACAAAAGAAAAGGAAAACCTAAAGCAAGATCTTGAGTTGGCATCATCCCTACAAGAGAACCCATCTAAGCATAATGAAGATCTTGTCAAAAATCTTACTTAAGCCAATGAGAAATTGGAGAGGTTCGTCAAAAGTTCTACCATGCTAGAAGAACAAATTCAATCACAGAGAATGAAGGGTGATATCTCTGGACTTGGTTTTCATACAACTGAAAAAGGTGAATCCTCTGGCACAAAGAGAAACAATCCAAAGAACAAAATTGCTTCTAAATCCTCTGGCACAAAGAGAAACAATCCAAAGAACAAAATTGATTCTAAAGTCAATAAGACTATCGGTAAGAAGGCTTTTAAACCTGTCTTCTTTGTTTTCCATAAGCCTGGTCATACTGCAAATGTTTGTAGGAACAAACCTAACAGAAATGTAAGTTACAATACTAATGCTAGGTATGTGTCTAGAAAGTTTGGAGGACATTGCTACACTTGTGGAATGTATGGGTATAAACATATTGAGTGCAGATATGGATCAAACAATCCTGTACCACACATGCACCCTAGACCATATGGTGATCGAACAAGGAATTTTGATAACCGGATAAACAAGAACTAGAAAAGATCCTATGGCAACTAGTTTAGTCCATTCGAAATGGAAACAGTAACAAATTTTGTTTGTACCTTTTGTAATAACCTTGGTCATGTGGCTATGAACTGCAGAAAAAGAACAAGAAGGGGAAATGCAGGACCCTAGAGATCATCTGGTATGGTCTATTACCACTACAACAAACTAGGGCACCTGGAAAATTTTTGAAGATCAAGGAATAGTAAACTGGTCAACTCTTTCAAGGATCATAAAGGTAAACAAAAAGATGATGTTGAGGAAACAAGAGAAGATATGAACTAGACTTGGAAGAAGAAAAGCAAAGAATTGCCTATAGAGGAAATCATTCCTTCACCTAGTGAAGAGAATCCAGCACTGGTGACTTAAGCTTGTCTAACACGGCTAAGGGGAGCATAACGGTAAAACATTTCTAGACCCCTTTTGTAAAATGAGCAGGAATTATTTTTTGAATTTTGAATTTAGGTAACTTTTTGTTGACGTGTTATTAACCGGTATTTCACTTAAGTGATGAAATTAGGGTTTGTAACCTAAAAGTATGAACATTTATTATGGTTGGTAAAAAGGATAAAAACAAGTTTTACCTTATCATTTTTACCCTAAGTCTTTCAAAAAAGGAAAATTGAAGCGATTGTAGAGCAAAACAAGATTGTCTTGGTGAATTATGTGTAAATATGGGGATCCATAGATTTATGTGGATAGATATAGTTGAAAACATATCGATTATAATATGGTTTGCTATTTAAAATTAGGATCTCTTTCATATTAAGCTGTTATTTTAGATAAACTCATTGAATACTACCGTAGTCCGATTTAAGCTTATTTTGAAGTAGTTGCGGGTTAATTATTAAATGGGTTTAATGGTTATTTGTGTAATTAATTCGATGGGGAAGAGTATGGAGTAGGGAATAACATGTGAAAGTAATATATAATTGAATGAATATGTGTAAAAACAGGGGTAATTACGGATGTTGTTATTCTGTCCCTTCAGAGGTATAAATAGATGTATATGCAGAATTTGACTGGCCTCATTGAAAGCAAGGCCACAAGAGGGAATATGGCAGAGGAGGTATAAACAAGTATGGATAGAAAGGTATAAAATTGTAAGGAGAAGTTGCTTTTGGTTAGTCTACTGCATATTTATATCTAGATGCATATGCAGGAATATTTGGCAGGTTCGCAATATATGTTTAATTGCATATGCATATTCATTTATATATGCTTGAGGAATCATCTAAAATGGTTAGCGGTAAAAGCAGAAATAGAAATTGATAGTTGAAGACATATCAATTATAATATGGTTTGCTATTTAATTAGGATCTCTTGCATAGTAAGCTGTCATTTTAGTGGATACTACCCTAGTCCAAATTAAGCTCACTTTGAAGTAGTTGCGGGTTAACCATTAAATGGGATTAAGGGTTACCTGTGTAATTAAATGTATGGGGAAGAGTATGGATTAGGGAATAACATGTGAAAGATATATATAATTGAATGAATATATGTAAATATAGGGGTAATTGCGGGTTTTGTCATTCTGCCCCTTCAGATGTATAAATAGAAGTATAGGCAGAATTTGGCAAGTTGACATAGAAGAGGGTATAAAAATATGCATTAACATATAAATATGAATGATGGCTTTAATGAAAGCAAGGCCTCAAGATTGAATATGGTAGAGGATGCATACACAGGTATGGGCAGGAAGAGATTTTTCTTTTTTGGTTAGTCTACCGCATATATATATCTAGATGCATATGCAGGAATATTTGGCAGGATTGCAATATATGTTTAAATACATATGCATATTCATATATATATGCTTGATGTACCATCTAAAATGGTTAGAGGTAAAAGCAGAAATAGGAATCTATGATTCAAAGCTAATCAATAAGCATGGCAATAATGAATTTGGGCAGATATTAACTCTCCTCATAACTGGCTGAATTGTAGCCTGGCTAATCTCTTAACTTGACACCTACTTGATTAAAGGGATGTCAAGCTAAGGGTTAGCAAGGCTATAATCCATCTAAAAGGTGGGGAGGGACACTGTTATTTGCTGAATGAGCTTTGAATTTATTTTTACATGGCTACTAACTGTTTGGTGGAGGTATATGCAGTAGAATTTGTAGGACAAAGGAAAGGAGGGGAAGATAAAAGTTCGAAGCATTAGAGCTCCCGCCAAGTCAGAATGAACTGAGCTTTCAAAGGAAAATGGACATAGATATGTGTAGAGAGACTCTGTGAAAAATGAAATGTGTATATTAAACTATATGTAACCTCAATGGAGGAGTTGTAAATTGAACAGATACTCTGTAATCTGATCCCGTAAGGGATCTGGGCTAGACCGGAGGTTTTCTTAGCTCCATTCTTTCCTACCGGTGCCCACACCGAATGGAGATGTAACTTTATTATAATAAAAATAAATTTGGCCTCAGCCTTTTATCGATCAAAAAAAAAAAAAAGATTTTCTTGGTGAAAATTGGCAAATTACTTTGTGATTAGATAAATAAAGTTGAATTGGAAGCTGCAGAGAAGTGAACAGGTGTGCATTTGAACAATTCAACTGGGAAATAGAGCGACATGCAAGATACTAGATATTTCTTTGTATACCACTTCGAAACTTGTTTATCTAGAATGGCATCCACTTCTAAGTCTATAGAGAGGTTGATGATCACTACTGAGCCTGAGGAAGCTCTAAAGGTAGATGAAATTATGTCTTATAATGCATTATAGAAAGTCTCAAGTGGTGTCATAGTCAAAGGTGATTTGTCCAACTATATAGATTGCAAAATTGAAGATTTGGGAAGTCTTCACATCTATACTCAGCTGAAATCACTTTGTAATAAGGACGGAAATATTGAAACTAAATATGCTAGGGTTTTTGAAAAAGGGTTTCATAATGCCACCTACTTTCTTGAAGATTTTGAGGATGAACACATAAGAATAATTTTGAGTTGAGTCCATAGAGAGAATATGTATCTGGAGAGGACTCACACAAGAACCAAGGAGGCTATTAGGGTTGTAACGGGTTATTGCTCAACCGATGAAGTTCCTGTGTTGAGGAGAATTTCAAAAGATACTGTATTCAAGTTAACTGGTTCTACATCCGATAGGCGTGCTTTTTCTATCAACAATATTAGGGAGCCTGCGGTGAAACTTGCAGCAATGGTGATAGGCTATCGAGTATTTTACTCCAGTAGACTTAATAGTGTTCCATCTGCAACAATTCATACAACACATAGAATGATAATTGATAATGCAGACTATGATATTTGTGAAGCTATCAGACTCCAGTTATTTCAAAATTTGAAATCCATTAAGAAGGACAATTCTCAAAAGTTAAAATATGGTCAGCTATTATCTAGGTTATTTTTCTACTTTCATAACTTTCTACTCGGTATAGGTGACATTGAATGGTCCAAAGATCAACTGATCAATGCACAGATCAAGAACAACATTAAGGCTATGAAGAATACTTTTTCAGCTGCCGTGAACAGGTACTTTAATGATTTCTAGAAGAAGATGAGCTTGAGAATTAGGTTACCTGAAGATGTGGTAAAACACTTTGAAAAAGACATAGTCTTCATGGTTACCACTGACTTTTTCTTGATGCAAGCAATTGAACCTAGAGAGGAAGAGATGGAAGATATGAGCTACAAGGTCAATCATGATTTACTGGTCGGCTATGGTAATACCCTGTTAGCATCACCCAAAGACAAAAAGAAGGCAAAATTGGACATCTTAGCAGTCCAAGTTGCACCAACTGAAACTGGTATTGCACCTATAGCAAAGGAAAAAGGAAAGCAAAATAAATGTGATGAAAAATCTCTTGTGAAGAAGACTAAAAGGGTGACTCAGAGTGTCCTAAACAAGAAGGAACCAACAACTAAAATATCTGAGAAGAGGAGAGTGCACCAAAGAAGAGAAATAAGAAACTAATTTTGCAACCAGAGTCTGAGGGTACAGATTCTGAAGAAGAACCTAAGAAGGAAAAAGCAACTGACAGAACACCTAAGAAGGTAATGGTAGTGCCAAAGGAAACTAGACCTATAGACATTGCCACCTACAAACCTGACACAACATTTGAGAGAACAATGAAGTCATTGGGAAGAAACAGGTTTGACAATGTCAAAGAACATTATGATTCTTTTACTAAAGATGAGCAAAAGAAAGTACTCTGATATTTCAGTCTCTTTGTATAATACTTTGTTAGATAAATGGGAAGAAGCCATTCAATTAGAAAAGAAGATTTTTGATGAAATATTTGTACAGTATTTTCCCAATCTATCATCAAATGGAATTAGTGCTTTAATTGAGGAATACAAAGCATATTTGATTTTAAAGTAAGAAGACTGAAGCTTCTTAACACAAAAAGGTCAGTTGTCGAGTCTGAGACACATCAGCTAGCCTGTATAATCTAAAAGAGGGAAGATGTCATCCACTCAAGCAGTAAGGATGATAGAAGATATTCCTTGACCAAAAATGGATGAAGAGGAAATTGTTCAAGCTAACATAGTATATCCAACCAAGAAGAAGGATGATTCCATTATTCTTGTTGATGAAGATATTCAGGACACAGTAGACCTATCTAGAGACATTACTGCAACAGATATAGATCCTCCTACAATCACAGAAGTACAAGTTACATTAGGTGATCAATCGGGTAATCAACTAAAAGAGGTCAGTGAAGGTGACAACTGAACATCTA
This sequence comes from Cryptomeria japonica, assembly GCF_030272615.1. Lineage (NCBI taxonomy): Eukaryota > Viridiplantae > Streptophyta > Pinopsida > Cupressales > Cupressaceae > Cryptomeria > Cryptomeria japonica. Next base: position 376,692,518 of record NC_081411.1, on the reverse strand, counting down.
GAGAAACCCCAATCTCCACCGATCATTGAGACTACTCAAAAGGAGTCTATTGAAGATACAACAAAGAAGAGCACATAAAGAGCCATCATTAAGAGTATACCCCCTGAACCGGCAAAACAAGAACTACTTGATGATGATGAAGACTCTTTAAGTATTTCAGGACCTATTGACATGAATACCTTGAGTGCATCTGAAATGATGAAGATTGCTAATGTTATGCAATCTCATGCACACAAGAAGAGATTGAAAGAGAAAATAATGAGGCAGAGATAATCCAAAATGCAATAGATATTTTGTCTGGATTACTACCAGAAACCTCTGTCGCACATCTTCCTACTCCTATCAGAAAACTTGGTCAATTAGTTGCAGATGCATCTAATCAAATCAAATCACTTGAAGATGCTGCTCAAATATCTACTGAGAAGAACCACAAGAAGGCATATGGATATAAATTGGCTAAGCACATTGAAAATATTAAAATGGCTTTATCTCATGATGGCAGTCTATTAAAGAAAGCTATTGAATCTAGAGGAAAGTATCTTGCCTCTACCTCCAATATTACTTTCTTTTATTCTGATATTTCTAAGAATCAAGTTGAAACTGAGCAGGAAATAGAAAGGTTATGCAAGGCATATGTCCCACTCCAGGACTCCATTCATGCCTTTAATCACTCTATTGATGAATCCCATGACAGACTGAACATGAATGATAATGAGAGAGCTAAGAGATTCCAATCTCTAAGAGAGCTCACGAGTTAGCTCACCTCATAGGTTGACATTCTTCAGAAAGCCTAATCTAGTGCAGAAGCTATTCTTGCTACTCCTGAAACCTGCACACTAGATTCAATGGAAGAATTCTATTCCCAGTTGTTGTCTACCTCTGAGTATACGGACAACATACTAGAATCATGGAAGAATTTTCTATCCCAAATGAAGCATAATTTCAGTAATACCATGAGAATAGCCAATGCATGAACTTGTTTAAAATTGTAATATATGATGAACACTTTGATACAGATTTTATATATATATGTATATATTTTACTTTATGATTTTGGCATTGTTGTCAAAGGGGGAGTAATAATATGTATGTGTGTTTTTGAAAATTTTGTATGTATGCATGCATTAAGGGGGATTATTGCATTAAAAGGGGAATATGAGTAAATATGTAAATATATTGTGTATGCACACTTAGCGGTATTGTATTGCTCTAAAAAAATTTCTAAGTGTTGCCATCAATGCCAAAGGGGGAGATTGTTGGCTTGATGATACTTGTAATGTATTCATCACTTTTTGTCATTGATGAAATACTCTCACACACATATATGATTACATTGACTACTGATGTAACTTCAATTGGTTTACACTACCAACTAGTATGTTTAAGGTCTATCTCTAACTGGTACTTTGTGTCAACTAGTATGTGCCTAAGAGATAACCTGTGATTACACTAAGTCAGCATCAAAATGAAGATAAAATTGAAGATGAAGATCAAGTGGAAGATTCTAGGACAACAATTCACTAGTTTTATTCCAACCGGTATTGACTACTCTAACCGGTATCTGATTTTGTGATGTGTTACCAACACCGTTTGTCTGGCAGTCATTTTTATGATGAGTTATGTTTAAATGTCTAGATACACTGCACCTAGGAAATTGTGTTCCTATGGCCAACATAAGGTTTGAATGTCTATTGAAAGACATCTTAGTGAATCATTTCATGAGAGATGAAAAAGAGAGAACAGATATAGAAGAGGTGATCTATGCGAGTACTTTTGCTGAAGAGCAATAAATGATTAGATGGAGAGCAGTGTTGAATGTACTTAGAATGTTCTGATCAAGCAAGTTTTGTGCTACTCAGAACAAATCAAATATTTCTTGTTGTTTTCTAATCATTACAATAGAATAAAACCCCCTAACCGGGTAAGCTCTAACAAGCTTCATTGTATAAATCCTCTAACAAGGTGATCCATTAGTTTGGATTCTAAAATCCTCTAGCAAGGTTACTCTTAACAAGGTAGTACTCTTAACAGGGTATAAGCTTCTAATCAAGCTTGGCATCTCTAACAAGATTCGCTCCTAGCAGATCTATTTGTAAGACCTTAATCGATCAGTTTTCTATTACTGCAGATAGTTAAATTGTGACTTCCATCTCACCATGTTTTTTACCTATTTGGGTTTTCCACATATAAACACTTGTGTTATGGTGGATGTTCTACTTTATGTGGATGTTGTTATTTCATTTCGGATAGCATGTATTTTTTTCAAATTCTTAGCTAAGTTCATCTACCGATTAGTGTTTAAAGTTGTGTCTATTTTGGTGTCACTGATTCACCCCCCCTCTCAGTTCTTTTCAAGACCATCCCTTATGGTGTAAGAAGCATGTACACGCTATTGTATAATATGATATTGTATGTATAATATGTGTATATACACATAATATATGTAATATATAATATGTGTATATACATATAATATATAATATATATATGTATATAATAATATATAATATATTTGATAACTCAATGCTGAACGGATAGTACCAAACCGGTACTGAGAGGGGGGGGTGAATCAGTATAGACAAAAATAGATTCCTAAAACCAGTTTGTCAGCAGACATTGTGCCTTGGCAGACAAACAGTAACACCGGTCTTAAACAAAGTACAACCGGTAAAACCCAGAATAACTGAGACAATCATAAACCAGTTGACACTTATCTTTTCATACAATCTAATAGTTCATTTCCTTTTCACCCTAATGCATGAACAGGTAATCTATCATCAAAAATATATAAATAGCTAGATCAACATGATTTACCTTTAGACACAAATTACTTAAACCATCACATGAATAACACCACACATGACACACATATTTTTCACGTGGAAACCCAACTGGGAAAAACCACGGTGGGGATGAATACCCACAAGCTATTTTTGAACTCTTTAGAAGTCCACTCTATTAGGAGCCTTGTCCGGTTAAAGACTGATACAATAGGTTTTGTTAGGAACCAATACTATTAGGGATCACCTGGTTAAGGGATGGCTAGAATACCCGGTTAAGGGTTAAACCCTGTTAAAGGTTACCTTGTTAGAGGATTTCAAGAACTCAATGGTTTTGAGTCACCCTGTCAAAGGATTTACAGTAAGTTGGTGAAAGCTACCCTGTTAAGGGATTTCCCAACTATTGAAGTGGTTAGAGATCAATAGGTATTACAATGATCTGGTAATAGCACTCAATGTCAATGCAGATCCGCTTTAGCTCCTCTTCACCTTCTGCACTTACACTTTGCAGGTATCACTTCTCTCCTCTGGTCTGGCAAGAATCGCGTATCTCTTCACTTGGATATACACACACAACTTTTACCAACAACCTTAGAAAGAAATACAACATTGACCTTATAGGAAATAAATAGCTCGGTAGGATAAACCCTAAACCCTAAACCTGTTAGGTTAAGCAATTCAAATGGTTCAATCCTGACCATTGAGCACATTGCATTAAATGCAATAGTCTTGAACCGATCTCAAGACGTTCTCCATCATTCATTTTCCACCGCTTTCATGGCGGCTGATAACCCATCACACGTTTTCACCGTTTACAGACTTCGCACATTCCCGAGGTAGATAGGAACAATCTCCTTCATGCAAGATCCTTAATGCGCACAAGGCTGATGTGGCAAAATGATCTGTTCTTTGTTACAATGCTAACTCATCACACAAAGTCACCAGTTGAGTCACACAGGCTTGAAGCACTTCAACTGGAAACACTGAAGTTGTGACTACTAACCGGTAGTCATACAAAGCTTCCATGTACCAGTTCCCATATCAACATGTTGGTTCACCTTGAACAAACACACCACTTCACTTTGGCACATATATAGGTTCACAATGATACTATTTCTCACATATACCAGTTCTCTCTTCTTTAACATATTGACATTAATGACAACATACAATGTCATCATGTCCTCATACCAGTTCACATAATGCCAACAATCTCCCCCTTTGGCATTAATGGCAATATACAAAGATATCTCTCCGCTTCACATCTTCTCTCCCAATTTCTACAGATATCTTCCCCACTTCAATTCTTCTCCCCCTTTGATAATAATGGCAAAGTGGAGGTACAAGCTTCCCTGTTCCATTATGCTGCTCCCCCTGAGGAGTAACATCCTTCAACACATCAATCCTAAAAAAAAAATTGACTATGCAATACCTGATTGATGTGGAGCATATACCTTTAGTTCACCTCCTGAAGGGGTAGCACCCCTAATTCACCTCTTAAGTACATAAATGTAGCCTTTGGGAGAGGCTTGGTGAATATGACTGCTAACCACTCCTTACTAGAAACATGTTCCAGTGCAATCTCTTTGTTCTGAACCTTTTCCCTCAAGAAATGATACTTAAGCTCAAAGTGCTTGGTTCTAGAATGTAAAACTAGATTCTTAGAGATGTTAATTGCACTAGTATTGTCACAAAATATACTTATCGGTTCAAATACAGGAACTTTGAAGCCATTTAATACATGCTTCATCCAAATTGTCTGAGTGCAGTTCATGAAAGCTACAACATACTCTGCTTCCACTGTAGACTAAGAGATACAACTCTGCTTCTTACTCATCCATGAGACCAGTCTACCACCAAGAAAGAATGCACCACCGGTTGTGCTCTTCTAGTCGTCCACATTACCTGCCCAATCAGCATCTGTGAATACTTTCAAGTTGAAATCCTTGCTATATGGATACCACAATCCATAATCAATAGTTCCCTTCAGATACCTAAGAATCCACTTGACTGCAACCAAGTGGGATTCTCTTGGACTTTCTTGGAACCTTGCAGTAATGCCAACTACATGTACAATATCTGGTCTGCTATGCACTACATAATGCAACTTACCAATCATTGATTAGTATTCCTTCTCATTAACCAATGCTGAGTCATCCTCTTTGGATAGTTTACAACCGGTCACCATCAGTGTACCAACCGGTTTGCTATCATCCATGCCAAAGGTTTTCAACACCTCTTTGACATACTTGGACTGAGTGATAAAGATTCCATCTTTCATCTGCTGAATCTGTAGTCCAATCAAGAACTTAATCTCCCCTATGAGTGACATCTTAAACTCTTTCTTCATCTCATCTGCAAACTCATGACTCATCTTTTCATCTCCACCAAAGATAATGTCATCAACAAATACCTCACAGATTGGGATCTGATCTCCTTCAGATTTCAAGTAGATATTGCTATCTTCACTTGTTCTCTCAAATCCAATCTTCACAAGATGGGAGTGCAGGCGTTCATACCATGCTCTAGGTGCCTGCTTTAGACCATATAAGGCTTTATGTAGCCCATAGACCATGTCACTATCTTCAGATAGGGCAAACCCATCTGGTTGCTCTATATACACCTCCTCTTCAAGTACACCATTTAGGAATGCAGATTTTACATCCATTTGATATACTTTGAATCCTTTAAAAGTTGCATATGCAAGAAGTATACAAACTCCTTCCAATCTGGCTATAGGAGCAAAGGTTTCTCCATAGTCTTCTCCTTCTTCTTGGGCATATCCTTTACACACCATTTTGGCTTTGTTTCTAATCACTGTGCCATCCTCATTCAACTTATTTCTGAAAACCGATTTGGTACCGATGACATTTTTATGCTCCGGTCTGGGTACCAAAGGCCATGTACCATTTCTCTCTACCTGGTCAAGTTCCTCTTCCATTTCCTTGGTCCAGTCTTCATCTTTATGTGCCTCTTTGAATGATTCAGGTTCAAATTCAAAGATCATACATGAGTTTTCTTTAACCTTTCTTCTTGTAATGATTCCTGCATCCTTATCTCCTATGGTCTTCTTAGGATCATGATTCAGCTTGACATACTGAGGAATGGTCTTAACAGTTTCCTCTTGTTTTTCTTCTTCATCCTCATCTCCATCAGTATCAGCATCTACATCTACCAGTGTAGGAACACTATTACTAGTACTTGGTTGATTGGCAACTAGTTCCCAGAAGGTTACAACCGGTTCATTTACTGCTTGCTCACTACAGGTTTCCTCAGTTTTCTTAGAGGTTTCATCAACTCTCACATTGATGCTTTCCATATTTCTCTGAGTCCTATTATTGAAACATTTGAGAGCTTTTCTCTTTGTGGAATACCTTCGGAATATTCCCTCATCACATTTTGCAACAAGTTTGCACTAGTGTTCACTCCTCTTGATGTAACATTTGCTACCAAACACTCTAAATTAGATAACCACAGGTGTCTTACCAGTCCAATACTCATAAGGAGTTTTATCCTTACCTTTCTTGATGAGTACCCGGTTCATTGTGTAGACTGCAGTGCTCACCGCTTCTCTCCAAAAGGTGTGAGCAACCTTTCCTTGAATCAGCATTGTTCTTGCTGCTTCAACCACAGTCTGATTATTCCTCTTTGCTAGGCTATTCTGCTATGGAGTCCAGGGGGCAGACAGTTTCCTCTTGATTCCATGTTGTTCACAATACTTATTGAATTCACCAGAACTTAATTCCCCTCCTTGACCAGTTCTAAGGCACTTGATCCTTTTATCGCTTTCCTTCTCCACTAATGTTCTGAAAGCTTTGAACTTTCCAAAAGCTTCAGACTTATCTTTCCAGAATGTGACCCACATCATCCTTGAGCAGTCATCAGTGAGAATCATGAAGTACCTATCACCCTGCACACTCCTAGTTTTCATAGGACCACACAAATCAGTATGCACAAGATCAAGTAAATTGTCAATAGTGAAAGGTTTACCTTTAAAGGTTGAGGAAGACATTTTCCCCAGTTGACACTCTCTACACAAGGTATTTTCCAATTTTCTCAGCACCGGCAACCCTCTAATTGCCTTGATTTTACTGGCCTTCACAATGTTATCAAAGTTTACATGGCAGAGTCTCCTATGCCATATCTAGCTTTCATCAAACTTGGCCATAAGACATGTACTGATATTTGCATTCAACTGAAATAGGTTACCATTGGTCTGCATGTCGGTGGCAACCAATTCACCATTCTTTCCTTTGATTCTTCACACTCCGTTCTTGAATTCCAGAGTGAGACCACTATCATTTAGTTGGGCAACACTCAAAAGGTTGTGTCTGAGACCATCAACCCAATACATATTGTCAGCACTACTCTTTCCATTCAGAGAGATGGACCCTCTGCCTTTGACCATACATGGTGCATCATTACCAAAAGGAACCACACCACCATCATACTCTTCGAGCGATAGAAACTTGCTCCAGTCACCAATCATATGGTGACAACAACCACTATCAACAATCCACTTATTGGAATTATCAAAGTAGGAGACAAGAGCCTTCTTGTCTGACACATCTTCCTTGACAACAACAAACACAATATCTTCATTTTCTTCATCTTCTGATTCCTCATCTGTGACACCTTCATCAACTACCACAAAATAGTTTCTCCGATTTCCTCCTTTGAATTTCTTGAACCTTTCCAGTTTGTCCTTGTTGTTACCATTAGGATAATTTATAGCAATATGTCCTATCTGGTTACAAGAAAAACATTTCAAAGGGAGCTTACCTCTATATTTACTAGTTCCTTTAGGAAGTTTCCTGGAAAGAAGAGCTTCAAATTCTATTAGAATCTCCTCATCATCCATTTCTTTTCTCTATCTTGGTTCACCACTGGTGCTTGTTTCTTTTCCTTTTCTGGATGGTATAGCAGAAGCTTTAAAAGTTGATTCAATCTTTTGAACACTGTCATCAAAACTATTGGCATATGCACACTCCAATGAGACATTGTAGGTGATTGAAGGTTTTGTCATTGATGGCAACCTTACAATCCTATGGCACCGGCAAGGTATTACACCAACATTAACAGATCACACTCTACACCGGCACTCAGACCACCGGCATCGACACAGAGAAAGGAAGCATACCGGCACAAAGGCCGACATGATTTTTGATATATTATATTTTGTTTATTATTGTAAAAACTTTGTAAGCCGACTTGGCAAATTGTAAAATGACTCTTATATATAAGAGAGATCATTGTAGACATTTTAAGAAAAAGAAGAAAGTAAGAAAAGGAAGAAATATTAGGCAGACCTATTATGCAAAATATAGGTTAAGGGTTTATGTAAGAAGCAGAGTAGAAACCGGTACTAGATCTGGCATTATAGATGGTATTTTGAAGCAGTACAAGATATTGGATTTGTATAATCCATCATTGTAAGTCAGTGAGACTTCCCATTGAGCAGTGAGCTCTAGGCAGTTGGCCTTCCTGCATGTGCAGGCCCCTCTTGTAAGTAATATTCTCTTATTGGCCAGTAAGTGAATATTGTGGGTCACAAATCCCACTGAGTTTTTTCCCACACTGGGTTTCCTCATTAAATCATTGTGTTATGGTGTGTTTTTCATGTGGTTGTTGTTAATTCTATTTATTGCTTTATTTCTTGCATACCGATACACTATTATAATATGCTCTACATGTTTTAAGTTAAGAAATTCTATATACCAGTTATATATTGATTCACCCCCCCTCTTAGTATCTGTGGGAATCCTAACAATTGGTATTAGAGCTTGGTCCTCTATTTTCATAAGCCTAACAACTTGAGGAAGATCATGACACTGGTAAAGATGGAAAATCTAATGAAGCAACTAGAAGCAGCTCTTTCAGACTATGATGCAGAGAAACTGAAAAATATCAAATTAGAAGATGATCTAAAAGTAGTCCAGGATATCATTCAGGCACTTCAAGAAAATCTTACCATTTCAAGAAAAAAGAGAAGAGAACTTTGTGAAAAGATGCAAAATGAGAATGATGAAAAGGAATCTCTTAATGATATGATAAACAAGCTAAAACAAGAGAACATGACAACAAAAAATGAGATACAGGATATGACTATGAGATTTTGTAAAGAAATTGAAGATAGAAAGAAGAATGAAGAAGATTTGACCAGAAGACTAAGTGATGTTGCAAATGAAAACACAAGACTCAGCTATGAAAATGATTTGTTAAAGATAGATGTGATGCACACTTAGAATGACTCCAATGAACTAATGAGGCAAAAAGAAGTATTAGAAAGAGAACTAGATACTACAAATCAACATAAAGAAAAATTCAAGAAAAGCTCAGAGGAACTTGGTAACTTGCTGAAGAATCAAAAACCTAAAGGTGACACTTCTGGAATTGGCTTTGAAGTTGGTGAAAGCTCCGGTACTGCAAACACATAGGATCATGGAAAACCGGTAAGGCAACCTAATGCTTATAAATTCAATGGAAAATGCTTCAGTTGTAATAAGTATGGTCATAAAGCAAATGAATGTAGATCTAGAAACTATTAGAATATCAACACACCTACCGGTCAATGTTCAAAATGCAACAAAGTTGGTCACAACTCTTAAAATTGCAGAATGAATGTGAGATGTTATGTTTGTGGAAGATTTGGACACCTATCTAATCAATATAGAACACAAACCGACATAGGCTATGGCAAAGCTATTCAGAAGAATAATGTGACTTGTTATGCATGTAACGAAATTTGACATATTGCAAAATTCTGTAGAAGCAAAGGATCACTGACAGGCAACAAAAGTTCTAGCTTGAAAGGTAAAGAAAAAGTTGAAGAGGTTAAGCAAGAATTCTCAAAACAATGGATTAGAAAAGCTGATCTAAATGTTGGGAATATTACTCCACCGATAGAACCAAACAATACTCCACCGGAAGGACAAAGTATTACTCCACCAGCAAAATAGAGCAGTGCTCCACCGGCAGGAAGTTCTTCATCAAATTGAAGAAAGTATCTTTGAGGGTTTGGCAATCTAATGACACATGTGCTATTATTCCCTCAGTTAGAGATGAGAAGTTGGAAATTACTTCTATACCGATAGACAATGTTAAGTGACTACTTAACTGGCATACATTAAATGTGGTAGATGGCAAATAAACATTATAAATTTGTGGTTTTGGCTCCATTTCACTTCACCGAGATTTCAAACATTAGAAGAGCGCTAAGGGATTTCGAGCAAAGAGGAAAGAACACTTCGAGCGATAAATTCACCCTAAGGCAGAAAAAGGTATTTATCATCATGGCATCCACCTTTGCACTTGAATATATAGCAAACCCTACTGTAGTTGAGGTTATAAAACACCCTAGGCCCATATTTCAACTAGTTCCCGAGGTAGTAAAGAAAGATGACACTGTAGGTGCTTTTTCTCAAATTCCAAAAGGAGTTGTTTATGCTGAAGACCCCAAAATTTACATTCATTGCAACATAGAGGAATTAGGAGATGAAGAGATCAAAACAATGTATAAATCTATCATATGTGATAATTCTGAAAATGTAAAATCGGAACATAAAATCATTAAAACCCTAGGATTTACTGAAATCCTCTACATTCCTGAATTTCCCAAAGATGTGATTAGGATAGTCTTAAGCAGGGTACATGGTGAATTTTTCTGGTTAGATGCAATTCACAAAATTACCAAGGAAGCTATGAAAGCTGTCACAGGGTTACCATCCATCGGTAAAAGACCAGACAAGACTAAGAAGGTCTCAAATGACCTAGTAACTAAACTAACTGGTGCAACATCAGACAGAAAATCCTTGAGGGTAAATGATGTAACAAATACAAATGTGAGATTTGTTGGCATGATTTTAGGATTTAAAGCTACTCATGCAAATAGACTCAACTCAGTTTCAAGTTTATGCATTAAGAGTGCTTATGACATGATTACAGACAATGTGAAAATTGACATATGTGAATGGTTAAAAGATGAGTTAATTGACAACTTAGGAAAGATAAAGAAAGATAACAAAGCAACTTTTAGGTTTGGTAATCTGCTTGTATGCTTAATGCTACACATAACCAAACAGGTTCCCGGTATAGGCTATAAAGAACTTGGATTTGATATACCGGTAGGAAAACAGTTAACAAAACTATTGAATAACATGGGTGAAGACAAGGAAAAGAACATTCATGACTACTTTCAAGTACTTAAGGCCAAAATGAAGAAGAGAATCAGATTATCACCGAAGATTGTTGACAAATACAAGGATGATATATGTTTTGTAATAAAAAAGGATGAGATCTGGATGGAAGCAGTCATCTCAAGAACAATCTGGGTAACAGAGATGGGTTATGAGATTGATGATCATATAAATGAAACCTATGCTAAAGCACTTCTGGAAGCACCAAATGAACCAAAGGAAGAAGTATTTGGTAGTGCTGAAACCATAGAAAGTCAAATACAATCTAAGAAGAGAGTGAAAAAGGTTGAAGAAATTGTGAGAAGAGGTTCTAGATAGGCAAAGGCTACTAAAGAAGATGTATTAAAACGAACCATATCACTAAGGATGAGTTAGGAACTCTATAGCCCGAAACTCACCTATCACTGGCAGCTACTTCTTCGGAGAATGACATGCCTGCAAATTTCAAAAGAGTTGTAAGGAAAAGAGATCCTTCACCTGCAACCACACACTCACCTAGGAGAACTAGATAGAAACAACAAGCAGTGAGATCTCTGGTTAAAAAGACTACACCAAAGAAGAAATTGAAACCAAAGAAGAAAAAGACAAAACAAAACATGGCCCCTCTTGACATATTGCTAAATGAAATTACAGAGGAAGGGAAACTAAAGAATATAAAGAAATTATACGACACTCTGACAGCAGATGAAAAAGAACAAGTGGAAAACAGTGTTATTTTGCAAAAGGACATGTATAAGAAATTTTTGATGGAAGTGATAGATGAAGTACCAGATGAACTATTCAAAAGACTGGAAGCAAGAAGACAAGCTATTTTAGAGATTGATAAGAAAATCAAAATTAAAAAGCTACTAGCTATTTACCCAGTAAACTCACCTAAGGAGATAGATGATTTAATTGCATAAGCCAACCGGTCAGTATTCTCTACTGCACACCAACATATTGCTTTAATGGTTGGAAGAGTTAATGAGGTAACTGAAGAAATAGAAAATGCATGGGATATATTCCTAGTTGAAAAAGAAAAACAGGAAGAGTACATGAGCCACAAACCTATAAAGGTATATCAGAAGGACAAGGACAAGGGTAAAGGAAAAGTTGGTGGACCTCCTAGTATCAAAGTAAAAGACAACTTGCCCCCACCTCCTTTGATTACATCACCGGTAACAACAACTACAGAAGATCAACCGGCAATTGAAAGTATGGATGTAGAGGATGTCAATCCTAATACTAAAGTCTTATACACAGTAAATGTTGATACACAAAAGATCAACATTGTGGTAGATAAAGATACAACTGGTAAGACAGACATGGCTAGTGAGCCACCGGTAACTAAGCAAAATGATCAAACACAAGAGAAATCGATAGATGATAACATAGGAAAATAGACACAAACAGAGAAACAAGAAGAGCAAAAGGCTCTGAAACAGGTACAGGAACAAATTCCTGAAGAAACAACACAATCAACAATAGGAGAAGTACAAAAACCATTGCTTAAGGAAATGCAAACACAAACAAACCTACCAGAGGTCACAACAAACCTGGTTACTTCCTCCAACGACAGATTTCAGAATGCTAGTTCATCATCACCAGGCTATAAATCAACTAATGTAACTGAAGTACTCTTAGATTAAATCAAAAGGATAACGGATTGTAGTTCACAAGATTATAAATCTATAGATGACACAATCCCAATTTTGAAGAGGCTAGCTCCTAACTACAATATAGACAATAAAGATTCATTAAGTCAAATTGACATTTTGTCCAAATACATCACTGAGAACACTGTGACAACTGACAAATAAAGGAAGAGGCATTAAAGGATAAGATGGAACTTGAAAAGAAAAAATTCTTTGAAAATCAGATAAAGAAGTGTACAAGGGAATTTGATACACTTCTACCGGAACTATGCAACTTATTAAAGGAATTTAAAACTCTCTATAAAGATACTTGCAGAACAAACTTTTTGACAATAGACATAGATAAGAAGATGAGAAAGGTACAAGATGAAATCAATAAACTTGTAGATAGTTTTGTTAACTCACCTGATACATTATCAGTTTTTGAGCAGAAGATAACAAGTTTTGAGGAAGAGTTACTTAAGCTAGGAAGAAAAAAGGAGAGAATAGTGGATAAAGCAAAGAACTTGAGACTAAGACTGAGTCCAAGATTGGACTATCTAGAATTCATGTTGAAGGAAATATCTGAGGCACTTGTACATGGACAAAGAACACCGACAGAGCATATGCAGCACCTCACCGGTACAGTACAAAGAATAGAGACTGCAATAAGAGACAGTAAGAAGTTTATGAAGAGTATAAACTTGATTTTGGTAGATCTATTTCAAATTGTAACTACCCAGTTACAAGGTTGAAGCTACAACTCTATTGACACCTTGACAACCTTTGTCATTGATGCCAAAGGGGGAGTAGTAGTATGAGAAAATAAGAAGAATAACCGGCAAAAGAATTATCTACTCAGGGGGAGCATATCTTTTTTTTGTAACACATTTTTGGTAACATATTTTTGGATTACAGTTTTGGATACACTTTTGAATTTTCTCATGAGTGTTGCCATCAATGCCAAAGGGGGAGATTGTTGGCATATGCACACTCCAATGAGACATTGTAGGTGATTGAAGGTTTTGCCATTAATGGAAACCTTACAATCCTATGGCACCAACAAGGTATTACACCAACATTAATAGATCACACTCTACACCAACACTCAGATCACAGGCACTGGCACCGACACAGAGAAAGGAAGCATATCGACACAAAGGCCGACGAGATTTTTGATATATTATATTTTGTTTATTATTTTAAAAACTTTGTAAGCCGACTTGGCAAATTGTAAAATGACTCTTATATATAATAGAGATCATTGTAGACATTTTAAGAAAAAGAAGAAAGTAAGAAAAGGAAGAAATATTAGGCAGGCCTATTATGCGAAATATAGGTTAAGGGTTTATGTAAGAAGAAAAGTAGAAAATGGTACTGGATCTAGCATTATAGATGCTATTTTGAAGAAGTACAAGATACTAGATTTGTATAATCCATCATTGTAAGTCAGTGAGACTTCCCATTGAGCAGTGAGCTCCAGGCAGTTGGCCTTCCTACATGTGCAGGCCCCTCTTGTAAGTAATATTCTCTTATTGGCCAGTAAGTGAATATTGTGGGTCACAAATCCCACCAAGTTTTTTCCCACACTGGGTTTCCTCATTAAATCATTGTGTTATGGTGTGTTTTTCATGTGGTTGTTGTTAATTCTGTTTATTGCTTTATTTCTTGCATACCGATACACTGTTATAATATGCTCTACATGTTTTAAGTTAAGAAATTATATATACTGGTTAGATATTGATTTACCCCCCCTCTCAGTATCTGTGGGAATCCTAACAAAAACTATTTATCTCATAGGTTGTCAACTTTGCAATGATGGAGTCTAGGGATACCTTAGTCTTGTCTATTGATCTCAACTCCTGAATAGCAGCAACCCTTATTGCATAAACTGGTAATAAGGATCTCAGAACTTTTCTTACCACAGTGGAATCTTTCATTTTACCACCTACACTCTTGATATTCTGAAAATAGTTTTGATTCTTATTCCATACTATTGAATAGTCTCACCTTCAACCATCTGCATGTCTTCAAACTTCCCTTTAAGGCTTTCTTCCTTAGCTTGTTTTGCATGCTCATCACCACCATAGATATTTTCAAGAGTATCCCATACTTCTTTGGGATTTATTTTATCTTGGACATCAATAAACTCAATGTCAGATAAACTACTAATTAGGGCTTCCATGACTTGCCCATTCTCCTGCATCTCTCTCTTTTGATCATCGGTGAGAGTACCGATAGGGGCAACATAAGCATTCTCAACATAGCTCCAGTGTTGAGCACCCATGCTTTTGATGTATATCTTCATTATGTCTTTCCATATATCAAAATTATCTCTATTGAACTTTGGACCTTCCCTCTTCATCATTAGACTGGGATCTCTTCCTCAAGTGGTTAAGCTTATAACACAGAGGACCTAGAGGATGCTTTGATACCAATTGATAACTCAATGATGAATAGATAGTACCAAACTGGTACTGAGAGGGGGGGGTGAATCAGTATAGACAAAAACACATTCCTAAAATTGGTTTGTCAGCAGACACTATGCTTTGGCAGACAAACAGTAACACCAGTCTTAAACAAAGTACAACCGGTAAAATCTAGAATAACTAAGACAAGCATAAACTAGTTGACACTTATCTTTTCATACAATCTAATACTTTATTTCCTTTTCACCCTAGTGCATGAACAGGTAATCTATCATCAAAAATATATAAACAACTAGATCAACATGATTTACCTTCAGACACAAATCACTTAAACCATCACATGAATAACACCACACATGACACATAGATTTTTCACATGGAAACCCAACTAGGAAAAACCATGGTGGGGAGGAATACCCAAAAGCTATTTTTGAACTCTTTAGAAGTCCGCTATGTTAGGAGCCTTGTCCGGTTAAAGACTGATATGATAGGTTCTATTAGGAACTGATCTTGTTAGGGATCACCCAGTTAAGGGTTAAACCCTATTAAAGGTTACCTAGTTAGAGGATTTCAAGAACTCGATGGTTTTGAGTCACCCTGTCAAAGGATTTATAGGAAGTCAGTTAAAGCTACCCTGTTAAGGGATTTCCCAGCTGTTGAAGTGGCTAGAGATCAACAGGTATTACAATGATCTGGTAACAACACTTAATGCCAATGCAGATCCATTTTAGCTCCTCTTCACCTTCTACACTTACACTCTACAGGTATCACTTCTCTCCTCTGGTCTAGAAAGAATCGCATATCTCTTCACTTGGATACACAGACACAACTTTTGCCAACAACCTTAGAAAGAAACACAACATTGACCTTATAGGAAATAGATAGGTCGGTAGGATAAACCCTAAACCCTAAATCTATTAGGTTAAGCAATTCAAATGGTTCAATCCTGACCATTGAGCACATTGCATTAAATGCAACAGTCTTGAACCGATCTCAAGACATTCTCCATTGCCCATTTTCCACCGCTTTCATGGCGGCTGGTAACCCATCACACGTTTTCACTATTTATAGACTTCGTACATTCCCAAGGTAGATAGAAACAATCTCCTTCATGCAAGATCCTTCACGTGCACAAGGCTAACATGGCAACACAATTTGTTCTTCATTACAATGCTAACTCATCACACAAAGTCACCGATTGAGTCACATAGGCTTGAAGCACTTCAACCAGAAACCCTAAAGTTGAGACTACCAACCGGTAGTCATACAAAGCTTCCATGTACAGGTTCCCATATCAACATGCCAGTTCACCTGGAACAAACACACCGCTTCACTTTGGCACATATACCAGTTCACAATAATGACAACATACAATGTCATCATGTCCTCATGTCCGGTTCACATAATGCCAACAATATTAAATATATATACACATATAAATGTATTGTCTCCCCCTCTCAAATGCATACAAGGTTCCTCTCTCTCTCTCTCTCTCTCTCTCTCTCTCTGTGTGTGTCCCCTTCTCCCTTCCTCCATACCCCATCCCTCCCTCTCTCCCCTTCTCCTTTCCTTCATACCCCATCCATCTCTCTCTCGCTCTCTCCCCTTCTCCCTTCCTCCATACACCATCCCTCTTTCTCTTCTTCTCTCCCTCCCCCCCTCCATACCCCACTACAACTGTGTCTACACTTCTATAGAAGTAAGTGAATTTATTTCTTGTTTGCAACTTCCTCTTTGATTTTTATCATGTATGCTCTCCTAAGAAAATTGACTGATGGATTTGTGTGAGTATATTGAATAGGAGGAATAGGGTTTGAAATTGAACCAAGCATGCATTACCATGACAAACAAGAAAACCTGCAGCAATATTCTTTTTGAATGTGTTTTTAATGAGCA